>NW_026968981.1:0-59338 GCF_028390025.1 Pseudophryne corroboree
GGCCATCATCTACACGACATAGCCCTGAATTTTCCAATGCGCAGCTCTTTGCAAAAGAGAGATATTGGCAAGGAAAAGCTGTCTTGTACCATTGCATTTTTCTCCCAAACGAAGGACACTAGAAAGAAAATTTTAAAGCCTCCTGTTAGGCCATCATCTACACGACATAGCCTTGAATTTTCCAATGCGCAGCTCTTTGCAAAAGAGAGATATTTGCAAGGAAAAGCTGTCTTGTACCTTTGCATTTTTCTCCCAAACGAAGGAAACTAGAAAGAAAATTTTAAAGCCTCCTGTTAGGCCATCATCTACACGACATAGCCCTGAATTTTCCAATGCGTAGCTCTTTGCAAAAGAGAGATATTTGCAAGGAAAAGCTGTCTTGTACCTTTGCATTTTTCTCCCAAACGAAGGACACTAGAAAGAAAATTTTAAAGCCTCCTGTTAGGCCATCATCTACACGACATAGCCCTGAATTTTCCAATGCGCAGCTCTTTGCAAAAGAGAGATATTGGCAAGGAAAAGCTGTCTTGTACCTTTGCATTTTTCTCCCAAACGAAGGACACTAGAAAGAAAATTTTAAAGCCTCCTGTTAGGCCATCATCTACACGACATAGCCCTGAATTTTCCAATGCGCAGCTCTTTGCAAAAGAGAGATATTGGCAAGGAAAAGCTGTCTTGTACCATTGCATTTTTCTCCCAAACGAAGGACTCTAGAAAGAAAATTTTAATGCCTCCTGTTAGGCCATCATCTACACGACATAGCCCTGAATTTTCCAATGCGCAGCTCTTTGCAAAAGAGAGATATTGGCAAGGAAAAGCTGTCTTGTACCATTGCATTTTTCTCCCAAACGAAGGACACTAGAAAGAAAATGTTAAAGCCTCCTGTTAGGCCATCATCTACACGACATAGCCCTGAATTTTCCAATGCGCAGCTCTTTGCAAAAGAGAGATATTGGCAAGGAAAAGCTGTCTTGTACCTTTGCATTTTTCTCCCAAACGAAGGTCACTAGAAAGAAAATTTTAAAGCCTCCTGTTAGGCCATCATCTACACGACATAGCCCTGAATTTTCCAATGCGTAGCTCTTTGCAAAAGAGAGATATTTGCAAGGAAAAGCTGTCTTGTACCTTTGCATTTTTCTCCCAAACGAAGGACACTAGAAAGAAAATTTTAAAGCCTCCTGTTAGGCCATCATCTACACGACATAGCCCTGAATTTTCCAATGCGCAGCTCTTTGCAAAAGAGAGATATTGGCAAGGAAAAGCTGTCTTGTACCATTGCATTTTTCTCCCAAACGAAGGACACTAGAAAGAAAATTTTAAAGCCTCCTGTTAGGCCATCATCTACACGACATAGCCCTGAATTTTCCAATGCGCAGCTCTTTGCAAAAGAGAGATATTGGCAAGGAAAAGCTGTCTTGTACCATTGCATTTTTCTCCCAAACGAAGGACACTAGAAAGAAAATGTTAAAGCCTCCTGTTAGGCCATCATCTACACGACATAGCCCTGAGTTTTCCAATGCGCAGCTCTTTGCAAAAGAGAGATATTGGCAAGGAAAAGCTGTCTTGTACCTTTGCATTTTTCTCCCAAACGAAGGTCACTAGAAAGAAAATTTTAAAGCCCCCTGTTAGGCCATCATCTACACGACATAGCCCTGAATTTTCCAATGCGCAGCTCTTTGCAAAAGAGAGATATTGGCAAGGAAAAGCTGTCTTGTACCTTTGCATTTTTCTCCCAAACGAAGGAAACTAGAAAGAAAATTTTAAAGCCTCCTGTTAGGCCGTCATCTACACGACATAGCCCTGAATTTTCCAATGCGCAGCTCTTTGCAAAAGAGAGATATTGGCAAGGAAAAGCTGTCTTGTACCATTGCATTTTTCTCCCAAACGAAGGACACTAGAAAGAAAATTTTAAAGCCTCCTGTTAGGCCATCATCTACACGACATAGCCCTGAATTTTCCAATGCGTAGCTCTTTGCAAAAGAGAGATATTGGCAAGGAAAAGCTGTCTTGTACCTTTGCATTTTTCTCATAAACGAAGGACGCTAGAAAGAAAATTTTAAAGCCTCCTGTTAGGCCATCATCTACACGACATAGCCCTGAATTTTCCAATGCGCAGCTCTTTGCAAAAGAGAGATATTGGCAAGGAAAAGCTGTCTTGTACCTTTGCATTTTTCTCCCAAACGAAGGTCACTAGAAAGAAAATTTTAAAGCCTCCTGTTAGGCCATCATCTACACGACATAGCCCTGAATTTTCCAATGCGTAGCTCTTTGCAAAAGAGAGATATTGGCAAGGAAAAGCTGTCTTGTACCTTTGCATTTTTCTCCCAAACGAAGGACACTAGAAAGAAAATTTTAAAGCCTCCTGTTAGACCATCATCTACACGACTTAGCCCTGAATTTTCCAATGCGCAGCTCTTTGCAAAAGAGAGATATTGGCAAGGAAAAGCTGTCTTGTACCATTGCATTTTTCTCCCAAACGAAGGACACTAGAAAGAACATTTTAAAGCCTGCTGTTAGGCCATCATCTACACGACATAGCCCTGAATTTTCCAATGCGCAGCTCTTTGCAAAAGAGAGATATTGGCAAGGAAAAGCTGTCTTGTACCTTTGCATTTTTCTCCCAAACGAAGGACACTAGAAAGAAAATTTTAAAGCCTCCTGTTAGGCCATCATCTACACGACATAGCCCTGAATTTTCCAATGCGTAGCTCTTTGCAAAAGAGAGATATTTGCAAGGAAAAGCTGTCTTGTACCTTTGCATTTTTCTCCCAAACGAAGGACACTAGAAAGAAAATTTTAAAGCCTCCTGTTAGGCCATCATCTACACGACATAGCCCTGAATTTTCCAATGCGCAGCTCTTTGCAAAAGAGAGATATTGGCAAGGAAAAGCTGTCTTGTACCTTTGCAGTTTTTCTCCCAAACGAAGGACACTAGAAAGAAAATTTTAAAGCCTCCTGTTAGTCCATCATCTACACGACATAGCCTTGAATTTTCCAATGCGCAGCTCTTTGCAAAAGAGAGATATTGGCAAGGAAAAGCTGTCTTGTACCATTGCATTTTTCTCCCAAACGAAGGACACTAGAAAGAAAATTTTAAAGCCTCCTGTTAGGCCATCATCTACACGACATAGCCCTGAATTTTCCAATGCGCAGCTCTTTGCAAAAGAGAGATATTGGCAAGGAAAAGCTGTCTTGTACCATTGCATTTTTCTCCCAAACGAAGGACACTAGAAAGAAAATGTTAAAGTTTCCTGTTAGGCCATCATCTACACGACATAGCCCTGAATTTTCCAATGCGCAGCTCTTTGCAAAAGAGAGATATTGGCAAGGAAAAGCTGTCTTGTACCTTTGCATTTTTCTCCCAAACGAAGGTCACTAGAAAGAAAATTTTAAAGCCCCCTGTTAGGCCATCATCTACACGACATAGCCCTGAATTTTCCAATGCGCAGCTCTTTGCAAAAGAGAGATATTGGCAAGGAAAAGCTGTCTTGTACCTTTGCATTTTTCTCCCAAACGAAGGTCACTAGAAAGAAAATTTTAAAGCCTCCTGTTAGGCCATCATCTACACGACATAGCCCTGAATTTTCCAATGCGCAGCTCTTTGCAAAAGAGAGATATTGGCAAGGAAAAGCTGTCTTGTACCATTGCATTTTTCTCCCAAACGAAGGACACTAGAAAGAAAATTTTAAAGCCTCCTGTTAGGCCATCATCTACACGACATAGCCCTGAATTTTCCAATGCGCAGCTCTTTGCAAAAGAGAGATATTGGCAAGGAAAAGCTGTCTTGTACCATTGCATTTTTCTCCCAAACGAAGGACTCTAGAAAGAAAATTTTAATGCCTCCTGTTAGGCCATCATCTACACGACATAGCCCTGAATTTTCCAATGCGTAGCTCTTTGCAAAAGAGAGATATTGGCAAGGAAAAGCTGTCTTGTACCTTTGCATTTTTCTCATAAACGAAGGACGCTAGAAAGAAAATTTTAAAGCCTCCTGTTAGGCCATCATCTACACGACATAGCCCTGAATTTTCCAATGCGCAGCTCTTTGCAAAAGAGAGATATTGGCAAGGAAAAGCTGTCTTGTACCTTTGCATTTTTCTCCCAAACGAAGGTCACTAGAAAGAAAATTTTAAAGCCTCCTGTTAGGCCATCATCTACACGACATAGCCCTGAATTTTCCAATGCGTAGCTCTTTGCAAAAGAGAGATATTGGCAAGGAAAAGCTGTCTTGTACCTTTGCATTTTTCTCCCAAACGAAGGACACTAGAAAGAAAATTTTAAAGCCTCCTGTTAGACCATCATCTACACGACTTAGCCCTGAATTTTCCAATGCGCAGCTCTTTGCAAAAGAGAGATATTGGCAAGGAAAAGCTGTCTTGTACCATTGCATTTTTCTCCCAAACGAAGGACACTAGAAAGAACATTTTAAAGCCTGCTGTTAGGCCATCATCTACACGACATAGCCCTGAATTTTCCAATGCGCAGCTCTTTGCAAAAGAGAGATATTGGCAAGGAAAAGCTGTCTTGTACCTTTGCATTTTTCTCCCAAACGAAGGACACTAGAAAGAAAATTTTAAAGCCTCCTGTTAGGCCATCATCTACACGACATAGCCCTGAATTTTCCAATGCGTAGCTCTTTGCAAAAGAGAGATATTTGCAAGGAAAAGCTGTCTTGTACCTTTGCATTTTTCTCCCAAACGAAGGACACTAGAAAGAAAATTTTAAAGCCTCCTGTTAGGCCATCATCTACACGACATAGCCCTGAATTTTCCAATGCGCAGCTCTTTGCAAAAGAGAGATATTGGCAAGGAAAAGCTGTCTTGTACCTTTGCAGTTTTTCTCCCAAACGAAGGACACTAGAAAGAAAATTTTAAAGCCTCCTGTTAGTCCATCATCTACACGACATAGCCTTGAATTTTCCAATGCGCAGCTCTTTGCAAAAGAGAGATATTGGCAAGGAAAAGCTGTCTTGTACCATTGCATTTTTCTCCCAAACGAAGGACACTAGAAAGAAAATTTTAAAGCCTCCTGTTAGGCCATCATCTACACGACATAGCCCTGAATTTTCCAATGCGCAGCTCTTTGCAAAAGAGAGATATTGGCAAGGAAAAGCTGTCTTGTACCATTGCATTTTTCTCCCAAACGAAGGACACTAGAAAGAAAATGTTAAAGTTTCCTGTTAGGCCATCATCTACACGACATAGCCCTGAATTTTCCAATGCGCAGCTCTTTGCAAAAGAGAGATATTGGCAAGGAAAAGCTGTCTTGTACCTTTGCATTTTTCTCCCAAACGAAGGTCACTAGAAAGAAAATTTTAAAGCCCCCTGTTAGGCCATCATCTACACGACATAGCCCTGAATTTTCCAATGCGCAGCTCTTTGCAAAAGAGAGATATTGGCAAGGAAAAGCTGTCTTGTACCTTTGCATTTTTCTCCCAAACGAAGGTCACTAGAAAGAAAATTTTAAAGCCTCCTGTTAGGCCATCATCTACACGACATAGCCCTGAATTTTCCAATGCGCAGCTCTTTGCAAAAGAGAGATATTGGCAAGGAAAAGCTGTCTTGTACCATTGCATTTTTCTCCCAAACGAAGGACACTAGAAAGAAAATTTTAAAGCCTCCTGTTAGGCCATCATCTACACGACATAGCCCTGAATTTTCCAATGCGCAGCTCTTTGCAAAAGAGAGATATTGGCAAGGAAAAGCTGTCTTGTACCATTGCATTTTTCTCCCAAACGAAGGACTCTAGAAAGAAAATTTTAATGCCTCCTGTTAGGCCATCATCTACACGACATAGCCCTGAATTTTCCAATGCGCAGCTCTTTGCAAAAGAGAGATATTGGCAAGGAAAAGCTGTCTTGTACCATTGCATTTTTCTCCCAAACGAAGGACACTAGAAAGAAAATGTTAAAGCCTCCTGTTAGGCCATCATCTACACGACATAGCCCTGAATTTTCCAATGCGCAGCTCTTTGCAAAAGAGAGATATTGGCAAGGAAAAGCTGTCTTGTACCTTTGCATTTTTCTCCCAAACGAAGGTCACTAGAAAGAAAATTTTAAAGCCTCCTGTTAGGCCATCATCTACACGACATAGCCCTGAATTTTCCAATGCGTAGCTCTTTGCAAAAGAGAGATATTTGCAAGGAAAAGCTGTCTTGTACCTTTGCATTTTTCTCCCAAACGAAGGACACTAGAAAGAAAATTTTAAAGCCTCCTGTTAGGCCATCATCTACACGACATAGCCCTGAATTTTCCAATGCGCAGCTCTTTGCAAAAGAGAGATATTGGCAAGGAAAAGCTGTCTTGTACCTTTGCATTTTTCTCCCAAACGAAGGACGCTAGAAAGAAAATTTTAAAGCCTCCTGTTAGGCCATCATCTACACGACATAGCCCTGAATTTTCCAATGCGCAGCTCTTTGCAAAAGAGAGATATTGGCAAGGAAAAGCTGTCTTGTACCTTTGCATTTTTCTCCCAAACGAAGGAAACTAGAAAGAAAATTTTAAAGCCTCCTGTTAGGCCGTCATCTACACGACATAGCCCTGAATTTTCCAATGCGCAGCTCTTTGCAAAAGAGAGATATTGGCAAGGAAAAGCTGTCTTGTACCATTGCATTTTTCTCCCAAACGAAGGACACTAGAAAGAAAATTTTAAAGCCTCCTGTTAGGCCATCATCTACACGACATAGCCCTGAATTTTCCAATGCGTAGCTCTTTGCAAAAGAGAGATATTGGCAAGGAAAAGCTGTCTTGTACCTTTGCATTTTTCTCATAAACGAAGGACGCTAGAAAGAAAATTTTAAAGCCTCCTGTTAGGCCATCATCTACACGACATAGCCCTGAATTTTCCAATGCGCAGCTCTTTGCAAAAGAGAGATATTGGCAAGGAAAAGCTGTCTTGTACCTTTGCATTTTTCTCCCAAACGAAGGTCACTAGAAAGAAAATTTTAAAGCCTCCTGTTAGGCCATCATCTACACGACATAGCCCTGAATTTTCCAATGCGTAGCTCTTTGCAAAAGAGAGATATTGGCAAGGAAAAGCTGTCTTGTACCTTTGCATTTTTCTCCCAAACGAAGGACACTAGAAAGAAAATTTTAAAGCCTCCTGTTAGACCATCATCTACACGACATAGCCCTGAATTTTCCAATGCGCAGCTCTTTGCAAAAGAGAGATATTGGCAAGGAAAAGCTGTCTTGTACCATTGCATTTTTCTCCCAAAGGAAGGACACTAGAAAGAACATTTTAAAGCCTGCTGTTAGGCCATCATCTACACGACATAGCCCTGAATTTTCCAATGCGCAGCTCTTTGCAAAAGAGAGATATTGGCAAGGAAAAGCTGTCTTGTACCTTTGCATTTTTCTCCCAAACGAAGGACACTAGAAAGAAAATTTTAAAGCCTCCTGTTAGGCCATCATCTACACGACATAGCCCTGAATTTTCCAATGCGTAGCTCTTTGCAAAAGAGAGATATTTGCAAGGAAAAGCTGTCTTGTACCTTTGCATTTTTCTCCCAAACGAAGGACACTAGAAAGAAAATTTTAAAGCCTCCTGTTAGGCCATCATCTACACGACATAGCCCTGAATTTTCCAATGCGCAGCTCTTTGCAAAAGAGAGATATTGGCAAGGAAAAGCTGTCTTGTACCTTTGCATTTTTCTCCCAAACGAAGGACACTAGAAAGAAAATTTTAAAGCCTCCTGTTAGTCCATCATCTACACGACATAGCCTTGAATTTTCCAATGCGCAGCTCTTTGCAAAAGAGAGATATTGGCAAGGAAAAGCTGTCTTGTACCATTGCATTTTTCTCCCAAACGAAGGACACTAGAAAGAAAATGTTAAAGCCTCCTGTTAGGCCATCATCTACACGACATAGCCCTGAATTTTCCAATGCGCAGCTCTTTGCAAAAGAGAGATATTGGCAAGGAAAAGCTGTCTTGTACCTTTGCATTTTTCTCCCAAACGAAGGTCACTAGAAAGAAAATTTTAAAGCCTCCTGTTAGGCCATCATCTACACGACATAGCCCTGAATTTTCCAATGCGCAGCTCTTTGCAAAAGAGAGATATTGGCAAGGAAAAGCTGTCTTGTACCATTGCATTTTTCTCCCAAACGAAGGACACTAGAAAGAAAATTTTAAAGCCTCCTGTTAGGCCATTATCTACACGACATAGCCCTGAATTTTCCAATGCGCAGCTCTTTGCAAAAGAGAGATATTGGCAAGGAAAAGCTGTCTTGTACCTTTGCATTTTTCTCCCAAACGAAGGACACTAGAAAGAAAATTTTAAAGCCTCCTGTTAGGCCATCATCTACACGACATAGCCCTGAATTTTCCAATGCGCAGCTCTTTGCAAAAGAGAGATATTGGCAAGGAAAAGCTGTCTTGTACCTTTGCATTTTTCTCCCAAACGAAGGTCACTAGAAAGAAAATTTTAAAGCCCCCTGTTAGGCCATCATCTACACGACATAGCCCTGAATTTTCCAATGCGCAGCTCTTTGCAAAAGAGAGATATTGGCAAGGAAAAGCTGTCTTGTACCATTGCATTTTTCTCCCAAACGAAGGACACTAGAAAGAACATTTTAAAGCCTGCTGTTAGGCCATCATCTACACGACATAGCCCTGAATTTTCCAATGCGCAGCTCTTTGCAAAAGAGAGATATTGGCAAGGAAAAGCTGTCTTGTACCTTTGCATTTTTCTCCCAAACGAAGGTCACTAGAAAGAAAATTTTAAAGCCTCCTGTTAGGCCATCATCTACACGACATAGCCCTGAATTTTCCAATGCGTAGCTCTTTGCAAAAGAGAGATATTTGCAAGGAAAAGCTGTCTTGTACCTTTGCATTTTTCTCCCAAACGAAGGACACTAGAAAGAAAATTTTAAAGCCTCCTGTTAGGCCATCATCTACACGACATAGCCCTGAATTTTCCAATGCGCAGCTCTTTGCAAAAGAGAGATATTGGCAAGGAAAAGCTGTCTTGTACCTTTGCATTTTTCTCCCAAACGAAGGACACTAGAAAGAAAATTTTAAAGCCTCCTGTTAGGCCATCATCTACACGACATAGCCCTGAATTTTCCAATGCGCAGCTCTTTGCAAAAGAGAGATATTGGCAAGGAAAAGCTGTCTTGTACCATTGCATTTTTCTCCCAAACGAAGGACACTAGAAAGAAAATTTTAAAGCCTCCTGTTAGGCCATCATCTACACGACATAGCCCTGAATTTTTCAATGCGCAGCTCTTTGCAAAAGAGAGATATTGGCAAGGAAAAGCTGTCTTGTACCTTTGCATTTTTCTCCCAAACGAAGGTCACTAGAAAGAAAATTTTAAAGCCCCCTGTTAGGCCATCATCTACACGACATAGCCCTGAATTTTCCAATGCGCAGCTCTTTGCAAAAGAGAGATATTGGCAAGGAAAAGCTGTCTTGTACCATTGCATTTTTCTCCCAAACGAAGGACACTAGAAAGAAAATGTTAAAGCCTCCTGTTAGGCCATCATCTACACGACCTAGCCCTGAATTTTCCAATGCGTAGCTCTTTGCAAAAGAGAGATATTGGCAAGGAAAAGCTGTCTTGTACCTTTGCATTTTTCTCCCAAACGAATGTCACTAGAAAGAAAATTTTAAAGCCTCCTGTTAGGCCATCATCTACACGACATAGCCCTGAATTTTCCAATGCGCAGCTCTTTGCAAAAGAGAGATATTGGCAAGGAAAAGCTGTCTTGTACCATTGCATTTCTCTCCCAAACGAAGGACACTAGAAAGAAAATTTTAAAGCCTCCTGTTAGGCCATTATCTACACGACATAGCCCTGAATTTTCCAATGCGCAGCTCTTTGCAAAAGAGAGATATTGGCAAGGAAAAGCTGTCTTGTACCTTTGTATTTTTCTCCCAAACGAAGGACACTAGAAAGAAAATTTTAAAGCCTCCTGTTAGGCCATCATCTACACGACATAGCCCTGAATTTTCCAATGCGCAGCTCTTTGCAAAAGAGAGAAATTGGCAAGGAAAAGCTGTCTTGTACCATTGCATTTTTCTCCCAAACGAAGTACACTAGAAAGAAAATTTTAAAGCCTCCTGTTAGGCCATCATCTACACGACATAGCCCTGAATTTTCCAATGCGCAGCTCTTTGCAAAAGAGAGATATTGGCAAGGAAAAGCTGTCTTGTACCTTTGCATTTTTCTCCCAAACGAAGGACACTAGAAAGAAAATTTTAAAGCCTCCTGTTAGGCCATCATCTACACGACATAGCCCAGAATTTTCCAATGCGCAGCTCTTTGCAAAAGAGAGATATTGGCAAGGAAAAGCTGTTTTGTACCATTGCATTTTTCTCCCAAACGAAGGACACTAGAAAGAAAATTTTAAAGCCTCCTGTTAGGCCATCATCTACACGACATAGCTCTGAATTTTCCAATGCGTAGCTCTTTGCAAAAGAGAGATATTGGCAAGGAAAAGCTGTCTTGTACCTTTGCATTTTTCTCCCAAACGAAGGACACTAGAAAGAAAATTTTAAAGCCTCCTGTTAGGCCATCATCTACACGACATAGCCCTGAATTTTCCAATGCGCAGCTCTTTGCAAAAGAGAGATATTGGCAAGGAAAAGCTGTCTTGTACCTTTGCATTTTTCTCCCAAACGAAGGTCACTAGAAAGAAAATTTTAAAGCCTCCTGTTAGGCCATCATCTACACGATATAGCCCTGAATTTTCCAATGCGTAGCTCTTTGCAAAAGAGAGATATTGGCAAGGAAAAGCTGTCTTGTACCTTTGCATTTTTCTCCCAAACGAAGGACACTAGAAAGAAAATTTTAAAGCCTCCTGTTAGGCCATCATCTACACGACATAGCCCTGAATTTTCCAATGCGCAGCTCTTTGCAAAAGAGAGATATTGGCAAGGAAAAGCTGTCTTGTACCATTGCATTTTTCTCCCAAACGAAGGACACTAGAAAGAAAATTTTAAAGCCTCCTGTTAGGCCATCATCTACACGACATAGCCCTGAGTTTTCCAATGCGCAGCTCTTTGCAAAAGAGAGATATTGGCAAGGAAAAGCTGTCTTGTACCATTGCATTTTTCTCCCAAACGAAGGACACTAGAAAGAAAATTTTAAAGCCTCCTGTTAGGCCATCATCTACACGACATAGCCCTGAATTTTCCAATGCGTAGCTCTTTGCAAAAGAGAGATATTGGCAAGGAAAAGCTGTCTTGTACCTTTGCATTTTTCTCCCAAACGAAGGACACTAGAAAGAAAATTTTAAAGCCTCCTGTTAGGCCATCATCTACACGACATAGCCCTGAATTTTCCAATGCGCAGCTCTTTGCAAAAGAGAGATATTGGCAAGGAAAAGCTGTCTTGTACCTTTGCATTTTTCTCCCAAACGAAGGTCACTAGAAAGAAAATTTTAAAGCCTCCTGTTAGGCCATCATCTACACGACATAGCCCTGAATTTTCCAATGCGCAGCTCTTTGCAAAAGAGAGATATTGGCAAGGAAAAGCTGTCTTGTACCATTGCATTTCTCTCCCAAACGAAGGACACTAGAAAGAAAATTTTAAAGCCTCCTGTTAGGCCATTATCTACACGACATAGCCCTGAATTTTCCAATGCGCAGCTCTTTGCAAAAGAGAGATATTGGCAAGGAAAAGCTGTCTTGTACCTTTGCATTTTTCTCCCAAACGAAGGACACTAGAAAGAAAATTTTAAAGCCTCCTGTTAGGCCATCATCTACACGACATAGCCCTGAATTTTCCAATGCGCAGCTCTTTGCAAAAGAGAGAAATTGGCAAGGAAAAGCTGTCTTGTACCATTGCATTTTTCTCCCAAACGAAGGACACTAGAAAGAAAATTTTAAAGCCTCCTGTTAGGCCATCATCTACACGACATAGCCCTGAATTTTCCAATGCGCAGCTCTTTGCAAAAGAGAGATATTGGCAAGGAAAAGCTGTCTTGTACCTTTGCATTTTTCTCCCAAACGAAGGACACTAGAAAGAAAATTTTAAAGCCTCCTGTTAGGCCATCATCTACACGACATAGCCCAGAATTTTCCAATGCGCAGCTCTTTGCAAAAGAGAGATATTGGCAAGGAAAAGCTGTTTTGTACCATTGCATTTTTCTCCCAAACGAAGGACACTAGAAAGAAAATTTTAAAGCCTCCTGTTAGGCCATCATCTACACGATATAGCCCTGAATTTTCCAATGCGTAGCTCTTTGCAAAAGAGAGATATTGGCAAGGAAAAGCTGTCTTGTACCTTTGCATTTTTCTCCCAAACGAAGGACACTAGAAAGAAAATTTTAAAGCCTCCTGTTAGGCCATCATCTACACGACATAGCCCTGAATTTTCCAATGCGCAGCTCTTTGCAAAAGAGAGATATTGGCAAGGAAAAGCTGTCTTGTACCATTGCATTTTTCTCCCAAACGAAGGACACTAGAAAGAAAATTTTAAAGCCTCCTGTTAGGCCATCATCTACACGACATAGCCCTGAATTTTCCAATGCGCAGCTCTTTGCAAAAGAGAGATATTGGCAAGAAAAAGCTGTCATGTACCTTTGCATTTTTCTCCCAAACGAAGGACACTAGAAAGAAAATTTTAAAGCCTCCTGTTAGGCCATCATCTACACGACATAGCCCTGAATTTTCCAATGCGCAGCTCTTTGCAAAAGAGAGATATTGGCAAGGAAAAGCTGTCTTGTACCATTGCATTTTTCTCCCAAACGAAGGACACTAGAAAGAAAATTTTAAAGCCTCCTGTTAGGCCATCATCTACACGACATAGCCCTGAATTTTCCAATGCGTAGCTCTTTGCAAAAGAGAGATATTGGCAAGGAAAAGCTGTCTCGTACCTTTGCATTTTTCTCCCAAACGAAGGACACTAGAAAGAAAATTTTAAAGCCTCCTGTTAGGCCATCATCTACACGACATAGCCCTGAATTTTCCAATGCGCAGCTCTTTGCAAAAGAGAGATATTGGCAAGGAAAAGCTGTCTTGTACCTTTGCATTTTTCTCCCAAACGAAGGTCACTAGAAAGAAAATTTTAAAGCCTCCTGTTAGGCCATCATCTACACGACATAGCCCTGAATTTTCCAATGCGTAGCTCTTTGCAAAAGAGAGATATTGGCAAGGAAATGCTGTCTTGTACCTTTGCATTTTTCTCCCAAACGAAGGACACTAGAAAGAAAATTTTAAAGCCTCCTGTTAGGCCATCATCTACACGACATAGCCCTGAATTTTCCAATGCGCAGCTCTTTGCAAAAGAGAGATATTGGCAAGGAAAAGCTGTCTTGTACCATTGCATTTTTCTCCCAAACGAAGGACACTAGAAAGAAAATTTTAAAGCCTCCTGTTAGGCCATCATCTACACGACATAGCCCTGAATTTTCCAATGCGTAGCTCTTTGCAAAAGAGAGATATTGGCAAGGAAAAGCTGTCTTGTACCTTTGCATTTTTCTCCCAAACGAAGGACACTAGAAAGAAAATTTTAAAGCCTCCTGTTAGGCCATCATCTACACGACATAGCCCTGAATTTTCCAATGCGCAGCTCTTTGCAAAAGAGAGATATTGGCAAGGAAAAGCTGTCTTGTACCTTTGCATTTTTCTCCCAAACGAAGGTCACTAGAAAGAAAATTTTAAAGCCCCCTGTTAGGCCATCATCTACACGACATAGCCCTGAATTTTCCAATGCGCAGCTCTTTGCAAAAGAGAGATATTGGCAAGGAAAAGCTGTCTTGTACCTTTGCATTTTTCTCCCAAACGAAGGACACTAGAAAGAAAATTTTAAAGCCTCCTGTTAGGCCATCATCTACACGACATAGCCCTGAATTTTCCAATGCGCAGCTCTTTGCAAAAGAGAGATATTGGCAAGGAAAAGCTGTTTTGTACCATTGCATTTTTCTCCCAAACGAAGGACACTAGAAAGAAAATTTTAAAGCCTCCTGTTAGGCCATCATCTACACGATATAGCCCTGAATTTTCCAATGCGTAGCTCTTTGCAAAAGAGAGATATTGGCAAGGAAAAGCTGTCTTGTACCTTTGCATTTTTCTCCCAAACGAAGGACACTAGAAAGAAAATTTTAAAGCCTCCTGTTAGGCCATCATCTACACGACATAGCCCTGAATTTTCCAATGCGCAGCTCTTTGCAAAAGAGAGATATTGGCAAGGAAAAGCTGTCTTGTACCATTGCATTTTTCTCCCAAACGAAGGACACTAGAAAGAAAATTTTAAAGCCTCCTGTTAGGCCATCATCTACACGACATAGCCCTGAATTTTCCAATGCGCAGCTCTTTGCAAAAGAGAGATATTGGCAAGGAAAAGCTGTCTTGTACCTTTGCATTTTTCTCCCAAACGAAGGACACTAGAAAGAAAATTTTAAAGCCTCCTGTTAGGCCATCATCTACACGACATAGCCCTGAATTTTCCAATGCGCAGCTCTTTGCAAAAGAGAGATATTGGCAAGGAAAAGCTGTCTTGTACCATTGCATTTTTCTCCCAAACGAAGGACACTAGAAAGAAAATTTTAAAGCCTCCTTTTAGGCCATCATCTACACGACATAGCCCTGAATTTTCCAATGCGCAGCTCTTTGCAAAAGAGAGATATTGGCAAGGAAAAGCTGTCTTGTACCTTTGCATTTTTCTCCCAAACGAAGGTCACTAGAAAGAAAATTTTAAAGCCTCCTGTTAGGCCATCATCTACACGACATAGCCCTGAATTTTCCAATGCGTAGCTCTTTGCAAAAGAGAGATATTGGCAAGGAAATGCTGTCTTGTACCTTTGCATTTTTCTCCCAAACGAAGGACACTAGAAAGAAAATTTTAAAGCCTCCTGTTAGGCCATCATCTACACGACATAGCCCTGAATTTTCCAATGCGCAGCTCTTTGCAAAAGAGAGATATTGGCAAGGAAAAGCTGTCTTGTACCATTGCATTTTTCTCCCAAACGAAGGACACTAGAAAGAAAATTTTAAAGCCTCCTGTTAGGCCATCATCTACACGACATAGCCCTGAATTTTCCAATGCGTAGCTCTTTGCAAAAGAGAGATATTGGCAAGGAAAAGCTGTCTTGTACCTTTGCATTTTTCTCCCAAACGAAAGACACTAGAAAGAAAATTTTAAAGCCTCCTGTTAGGCCATCATCTACACGACATAGCCCTGAATTTTCCAATGCGCAGCTCTTTGCAAAAGAGAGATATTGGCAAGGAAAAGCTGTCTTGTACCTTTGCATTTTTCTCCCAAACGAAGGTCACTAGAAAGAAAATTTTAAAGCCTCCTGTTAGGCCATCATCTACACGACATAGCCCTGAATTTTCCAATGCGTAGCTCTTTGCAAAAGAGAGATATTGGCAAGGAAAAGCTGTCTTGTACCTTTGCATTTTTCTCCCAAACGAAGGACACTAGAAAGAAAATTTTAAAGCCTCCTGTTAGGCCATCATCTACACGACATAGCCCTGAATTTTCCAATGCGCAGCTCTTTGCAAAAGAGAGATATTGGCAAGGAAAAGCTGTCTTGTACCTTTGCATTTTTCTCCCAAACGAAGGTCACTAGAAAGAAAATTTTAAAGCCTCCTGTTAGGCCATCATCTACACGACATAGCCCTGAATTTTCCAATGCGCAGCTCTTTGCAAAAGAGAGATATTGGCAAGGAAAAACTGTCTTGTACCATTGCATTTTTCTCCCAAACGAAGGACACTAGAAAGAAAATTTTAAAGCCTCCTGTTAGGCCATCATCTACACGACATAGCCCTGAATTTTCCAATGCGCAGCTCTTTGCAAAAGAGAGATATTGGCAAGGAAAAGCTGTCTTGTACCATTGCATTTTTCTCCCAAACGAAGGACACTAGAAAGAACATTTTAAAGCCTCCTGTTAGGCCATCATCTACACGACATAGCCCTGAATTTTCCAATGCGCAGCTCTTTGCAAAAGAGAGATATTGGCAAGGAAAAGCTGTCTTGTACCATTGCATTTTTCTCCCAAACGAAGGACACTAGAAAGAACATTTTAAAGCCTCCTGTTAGGCCATCATCTACACGACATAGCCCTGAATTTTCCAATGCGCAGCTCTTTGCAAAAGAGAGATATTGGCAAGGAAAAGCTGTCTTGTACCATTGCATTTTTCTCCCAAACGAAGGACACTAGAAAGAAAATTTTAAAGCCTCCTGTTAGGCCATCATCTACACGACATAGCCCTGAATTTTCCAATGCGTAGCTCTTTGCAAAAGAGAGATATTGGCAAGGAAATGCTGTCTTGTACCTTTGCATTTTTCTCCCAAACGAAGGACACTAGAAAGAAAATTTTAAAGCCTCCTGTTAGGCCATCATCTACACGACATAGCCCTGAATTTTCCAATGCGCAGCTCTTTGCAAAAGAGAGATATTGGCAAGGAAAAGCTGTCTTGTACCATTGCATTTTTCTCCCAAACGAAGGACACTAGAAAGAAAATTTTAAAGCCTCCTGTTAGGCCATCATCTACACGACATAGCCCTGAATTTTCCAATGCGTAGCTCTTTGCAAAAGAGAGATATTGGCAAGGAAAAGCTGTCTTGTACCTTTGCATTTTTCTCCCAAACGAAGGACACTAGAAAGAAAATTTTAAAGCCTCCTGTTAGGCCATCATCTACACGACATAGCCCTGAATTTTCCAATGCGCAGCTCTTTGCAAAAGAGAGATATTGGCAATGAAAAGCTGTCTTGTACCATTGCATTTTTCTCCCAAACGAAGGACACTAGAAAGAAAATTTTAAAGCCTCCTGTTAGGCCATTATCTACACGACATAGCCCTGAATTTTCCAATGCGTAGCTCTTTGCAAAAGAGAGATATTGGCAAGGAAAAGCTGTCTTGTACCTTTGCATTTTTCTCCCAAACGAAGGACACTAGAAAGAAAATTTTAAAGACTCCTGTTAGGCCATCATCTACACGACATAGCCCTGAATTTTCCAATGCGCAGCTCTTTGCAAAAGAGAGATATTGGCAAGGAAAAGCTGTCTTGTACCATTGCATTTTTCTCCCAAACGAAGGACACTAGAAAGAAAATTTTAAAGCCTCCTGTTAGGCCATCATCTACACGACATAGCCCTGAATTTTCCAATGCGCAGCTCTTTGCAAAAGAGAGATATTGGCAAGGAAAAGCTGTCTTGTACCTTTGCATTTTTCTCCCAAACGAAGGTCACTAGAAAGAAAATTTTAAAGCCCCCTGTTAGGCCATCATCTACACGACATAGCCCTGAATTTTCCAATGCGCAGCTCTTTGCAAAAGAGAGATATTGGCAAGGAAAAGCTGTCTTGTACCTTTGCATTTTTCTCCCAAACGAAGGACACTAGAAAGAAAATTTTAAAGCCTCCTGTTAGGCCATCATCTACACGACATAGCCCTGAATTTTCCAATGCGCAGCTCTTTGCAAAATAGAGATATTGGCAAGGAAAAGCTGTTTTGTACCATTGCATTTTTCTCCCAAACGAAGGACACTAGAAAGAAAATTTTAAAGCCTCCTGTTAGGCCATCATCTACACGATATAGCCCTGAATTTTCCAATGCGTAGCTCTTTGCAAAAGAGAGATATTGGCAAGGAAAAGCTGTCTTGTACCTTTGCATTTTTCTCCCAAACGAAGGACACTAGAAAGAAAATTTTAAAGCCTCCTGTTAGGCCATCATCTACACGACATAGCCCTGAATTTTCCAATGCGCAGCTCTTTGCAAAAGAGAGATATTGGCAAGGAAAAGCTGTCTTGTACCATTGCATTTTTCTCCCAAACGAAGGACACTAGAAAGAAAATTTTAAAGCCTCCTGTTAGGCCATCATCTACACGACATAGCCCTGAATTTTCCAATGCGCAGCTCTTTGCAAAAGAGAGATATTGGCAAGGAAAAGCTGTCTTGTACCTTTGCATTTTTCTCCCAAACGAAGGACACTAGAAAGAAAATTTTAAAGCCTCCTGTTAGGCCATCATCTACACGACATAGCCCTGAATTTTCCAATGCGCAGCTCTTTGCAAAAGAGAGATATTGGCAAGGAAAAGCTGTCTTGTACCATTGCATTTTTCTCCCAAACGAAGGACACTAGAAAGAAAATTTTAAAGCCTCCTGTTAGGCCATCATCTACACGACATAGCCCTGAATTTTCCAATGCGTAGCTCTTTGCAAAAGAGAGATATTGGCAAGGAAAAGCTGTCTTGTACCTTTGCATTTTTCTCCCAAACGAAGGACACTAGAAAGAAAATTTTAAAGCCTCCTGTTAGGCCATCATCTACACGACATAGCCCTGAATTTTCCAATGCGCAGCTCTTTGCAAAAGAGAGATATTGGCAAGGAAAAGCTGTCTTGTACCTTTGCATTTTTCTCCCAAACGAAGGTCACTAGAAAGAAAATTTTAAAGCCTCCTGTTAGGCCATCATCTACACGACATAGCCCTGAATTTTCCAATGCGTAGCTCTTTGCAAAAGAGAGATATTGGCAAGGAAATGCTGTCTTGTACCTTTGCATTTTTCTCCCAAACGAAGGACACTAGAAAGAAAATTTTAAAGCCTCCTGTTAGGCCATCATCTACACGACATAGCCCTGAATTTTCCAATGCGCAGCTCTTTGCAAAAGAGAGATATTGGCAAGGAAAAGCTGTCTTGTACCATTGCATTTTTCTCCCAAACGAAGGACACTAGAAAGAAAATTTTAAAGCCTCCTGTTAGGCCATCATCTACACGACATAGCCCTGAATTTTCCAATGCGTAGCTCTTTGCAAAAGAGAGATATTGGCAAGGAAAAGCTGTCTTGTACCTTTGCATTTTTCTCCCAAACGAAAGACACTAGAAAGAAAATTTTAAAGCCTCCTGTTAGGCCATCATCTACACGACATAGCCCTGAATTTTCCAATGCGCAGCTCTTTGCAAAAGAGAGATATTGGCAAGGAAAAGCTGTCTTGTACCTTTGCATTTTTCTCCCAAACGAAGGTCACTAGAAAGAAAATTTTAAAGCCTCCTGTTAGGCCATCATCTACACGACATAGCCCTGAATTTTCCAATGCGTAGCTCTTTGCAAAAGAGAGATATTGGCAAGGAAAAGCTGTCTTGTACCTTTGCATTTTTCTCCCAAACGAAGGACACTAGAAAGAAAATTTTAAAGCCTCCTGTTAGGCCATCATCTACACGACATAGCCCTGAATTTTCCAATGCGCAGCTCTTTGCAAAAGAGAGATATTGGCAAGGAAAAGCTGTCTTGTACCTTTGCATTTTTCTCCCAAACGAAGGTCACTAGAAAGAAAATTTTAAAGCCTCCTGTTAGGCCATCATCTACACGACATAGCCCTGAATTTTCCAATGCGCAGCTCTTTGCAAAAGAGAGATATTGGCAAGGAAAAGCTGTCTTGTACCATTGCATTTTTCTCCCAAACGAAGGACACTAGAAAGAAAATTTTAAAGCCTCCTGTTAGGCCATCATCTACACGACATAGCCCTGAATTTTCCAATGCGCAGCTCTTTGCAAAAGAGAGATATTGGCAAGGAAAAGCTGTCTTGTACCATTGCATTTTTCTCCCAAACGAAGGACACTAGAAAGAACATTTTAAAGCCTCCTGTTAGGCCATCATCTACACGACATAGCCCTGAATTTTCCAATGCGCAGCTCTTTGCAAAAGAGAGATATTGGCAAGGAAAAGCTGTCTTGTACCATTGCATTTTTCTCCCAAACGAAGGACACTAGAAAGAAAATTTTAAAGCCTCCTGTTAGGCCATCATCTACACGACATAGCCCTGAATTTTCCAATGCGCAGCTCTTTGCAAAAGAGAGATATTGGCAAGGAAAAGCTGTCTTGTACCTTTGCATTTTTCTCCCAAACGAAGGACACTAGAAAGAAAATTTTAAAGCCTCCTGTTAGGCCATCATCTACACGACATAGCCCTGAATTTTCCAATGCGTAGCTCTTTGCAAAAGAGAGATATTGGCAAGGAAAAGCTGTCTTGTACCTTTGCATTTTTCTCCCAAACGAAGGACACTAGAAAGAAAATTTTAAAGCCTCCTGTTAGGCCATCATCTACACGACATAGCCCTGAATTTTCCAATGCGTAGCTCTTTGCAAAAGAGAGATATTGGCAAGGAAAAGCTGTCTTGTACCTTTGCATTTTTCTCCCAAACGAAAGACACTAGAAAGAAAATTTTAAAGCCTCCTGTTAGGCCATCATCTACACGACATAGCCCTGAATTTTCCAATGCGCAGCTCTTTGCAAAAGAGAGATATTGGCAAGGAAAAGCTGTCTTGTACCATTGCATTTTTCTCCCAAACGAAGGACACTAGAAAGAAAATTTTAAAGCCTCCTGTTAGGCCATCATCTACACGACATAGCCCTGAATTTTCCAATGCGCAGCTCTTTGCAAAAGAGAGATATTGGCAAGGAAAAGCTGTCTTGTACCATTGCATTTTTCTCCCAAACGAAGGACACTAGAAAGAACATTTTAAAGCCTCCTGTTAGGCCATCATCTACACGACATAGCCCTGAATTTTCCAATGCGCAGCTCTTTGCAAAAGAGAGATATTGGCAAGGAAAAGCTGTCTTGTACCATTGCATTTTTCTCCAAAACGAAGGACACTAGAAAGAACATTTTAAAGCCTCCTGTTAGGCCATCATCTACACGACATAGCCCTGAATTTTCCAATGCGCAGCTCTTTGCAAAAGAGAGATATTGGCAAGGAAAAGCTGTCTTGTACCATTGCATTTTTCTCCCAAACGAAGGACACTAGAAAGAAAATTTTAAAGCCTCCTGTTAGGCCATCATCTACACGACATAGCCCTGAATTTTCCAATGCACAGCTCTTTGCAAAAGAGAGATATTGGCAAGGAAAAGCTGTCTTGTACCTTTGCATTTTTCTCCCAAACGAAGGACACTAGAAAGAAAATTTTAAAGCCTCCTGTTAGGCAATCATCTACACGACATAGCCCTGAATTTTCCAATGCGCAGCTCTTTGCAAAAGAGAGATATTGGCAAGGAAAAGCTGTCTTGTACCATTGCATTTTTCTCCCAAACGAAGGACACTAGAAAGAAAATTTTAAAGCCTCCTGTTAGGCCATCATCTACACGACATAGCCCTGAATTTTCCAATGCGTAGCTCTTTGCAAAAGATAGATATTGGCAAGGAAAAGCTGTCTTGTACCTTTGCATTTTTCTCCCAAACGAAGGACACTAGAAAGAAAATTTTAAAGCCTCCTGTTAGGCCATCATCTACACGACATAGCCCTGAATTTTCCAATGCGCAGCTCTTTGCAAAAGAGAGATATTGGCAAGGAA
The DNA here is from genome assembly GCF_028390025.1 of Pseudophryne corroboree. Lineage (NCBI taxonomy): Eukaryota > Metazoa > Chordata > Amphibia > Anura > Myobatrachidae > Pseudophryne > Pseudophryne corroboree. The sequence continues at coordinate 21,242 of NW_026968981.1, forward strand.
TAGCTGTCTTGTACCTTTGCATTTTTCTCCCAAACGAAGGTCACTAGAAAGAAAATTTTAAAGCCTCCTGTTAGGCCATCATCTACACGACATAGCCCTGAATTTTCCAATGCGTAGCTCTTTGCAAAAGAGAGATATTGGCAAGGAAAAGCTGTCTTGTACTTTGCATTTTTCTCCCAAACGAAGGACACTAGAAAGAAAATTTTAAAGCCTCCTGTTAGGCCATCATCTACACGACATAGCCCTGAATTTTCCAATGCGCAGCTCTTTGCAAAAGAGAGATATTGGCAAGGAAAAGCTGTCTTGTACCTTTGCATTTTTCTCCCAAACGAAGGTCACTAGAAAGAAAATTTTAAAGCCTCCCGTTAGGCCATCATCTACACGACATAGCCCTGAATTTTCCAATGCGTAGCTCTTTGCAAAAGAGAGATATTGGCAAGGAAAAGCTGTCTTGTACCTTTGCATTTTTCTCCCAAACGAAGGACACTAGAAAGAAAATTTTAAAGCCTCCTGTTAGGCCAACATCTACACGACATAGCCCTGAATTTTCCAATGCGTAGCTCTTTGCAAAAGAGAGATATTGGCAAGGAAAATCTGTCTTGTACCTTTGCATTTTTCTCCCAAACGAAGGACACTAGAAAGAAAATTTTAAAGCCTCCTGTTAGGCCATCATCTACACGACATAGCCCTGAATTTTCCAATGCGCAGCTCTTTGCAAAAGAGAGATATTGGCAAGGAAAAGCTGTCTTGTACCATTGCATTTTTCTCCCAAACGAAGGACACTAGAAAGAAAATTTTAAAGCCTCCTGTTAGGCCATCATCTACACGACATAGCCCTGAATTTTCCAATGCGTAGCTCTTTGCAAAAGAGAGATATTGGCAAGGAAAAGCTGTCTTGTACCTTTGCATTTTTCTCCCAAACGAAAGACACTAGAAAGAAAATTTTAAAGCCTCCTGTTAGGCCATCATCTACACGACATAGCCCTGAATTTTCCAATGCGCAGCTCTTTGCAAAAGAGAGATATTGGCAAGGAAAAGCTGTCTTGTACCTTTGCATTTTTCTCCCAAACGAAGGTCACTAGAAAGAAAATTTTAAAGCCTCCTGTTAGGCCATCATCTACACGACATAGCCCTGAATTTTCCAATGCGTAGCTCTTTGCAAAAGAGAGATATTGGCAAGGAAAAGCTGTCTTGTACCTTTGCATTTTTCTCCCAAACGAAGGACACTAGAAAGAAAATTTTAAAGCCTCCTGTTAGGCCATCATCTACACGACATAGCCCTGAATTTTCCAATGCGCAGCTCTTTGCAAAAGAGAGATATTGGCAAGGAAAAGCTGTCTTGTACCTTTGCATTTTTCTCCCAAACGAAGGTCACTAGAAAGAAAATTTTAAAGCCTCCTGTTAGGCCATCATCTACACGACATAGCCCTGAATTTTCCAATGCGCAGCTCTTTGCAAAAGAGAGATATTGGCAAGGAAAAGCTGTCTTGTACCATTGCATTTTTCTCCCAAACGAAGGACACTAGAAAGAAAATTTTAAAGCCTCCTGTTAGGCCATCATCTACACGACATAGCCCTGAATTTTCCAATGCGCAGCTCTTTGCAAAAGAGAGATATTGGCAAGGAAAAGCTGTCTTGTACCATTGCATTTTTCTCCCAAACGAAGGACACTAGAAAGAACATTTTAAAGCCTCCTGTTAGGCCATCATCTACACGACATAGCCCTGAATTTTCCAATGCGCAGCTCTTTGCAAAAGAGAGATATTGGCAAGGAAAAGCTGTCTTGTACCATTGCATTTTTCTCCCAAACGAAGGACACTAGAAAGAACATTTTAAAGCCTCCTGTTAGGCCATCATCTACACGACATAGCCCTGAATTTTCCAATGCGCAGCTCTTTGCAAAAGAGAGATATTGGCAAGGAAAAGCTGTCTTGTACCATTGCATTTTTCTCCCAAACGAAGGACACTAGAAAGAAAATTTTAAAGCCTCCTGTTAGGCCATCATCTACACGACATAGCCCTGAATTTTCCAATGCGCAGCTCTTTGCAAAAGAGAGATATTGGCAAGGAAAAGCTGTCTTGTACCTTTGCATTTTTCTCCCAAACGAAGGACACTAGAAAGAAAATTTTAAAGCCTCCTGTTAGGCCATCATCTACACGACATAGCCCTGAATTTTCCAATGCGTAGCTCTTTGCAAAAGAGAGATATTGGCAAGGAAAAGCTGTCTTGTACCTTTGCATTTTTCTCCCAAACGAAAGACACTAGAAAGAAAATTTTAAAGCCTCCTGTTAGGCCATCATCTACACGACATAGCCCTGAATTTTCCAATGCGCAGCTCTTTGCAAAAGAGAGATATTGGCAAGGAAAAGCTGTCTTGTACCATTGCATTTTTCTCCCAAACGAAGGTCACTAGAAAGAAAATTTTAAAGCCTCCTGTTAGGCCATCATCTACACGACATAGCCCTGAATTTTCCAATGCGCAGCTCTTTGCAAAAGAGAGATATTGGCAAGGAAAAGCTATCTTGTACCATTGCATTTTTCTCCCAAACGAAGGACACTAGAAAGAACATTTTAAAGCCTCCTGTTAGGCCATCATCTACACGACATAGCCCTGAATTTTCCAATGCGCAGCTCTTTGCAAAAGAGAGATATTGGCAAGGAAAAGCTGTCTTGTACCATTGCATTTTTCTCCCAAACGAAGGACACTAGAAAGAAAATTTTAAAGCCTCCTGTTAGGCCATCATCTACACGACATAGCCCTGAATTTTCCAATGCGCAGCTCTTTGCAAAAGAGAGATATTGGCAAGGAAAAGCTGTCTTGTACCATTGCATTTTTCTCCCAAACGAAGGACACTAGAAAGAACATTTTAAAGCCTCCTGTTAGGCCATCATCTACACGACATAGCCCTGAATTTTCCAATGCGCAGCTCTTTGCAAAAGAGAGATATTGGCAAGGAAAAGCTGTCTTGTACCATTGCATTTTTCTCCCAAACGAAGGACACTAGAAAGAACATTTTAAAGCCTCCTGTTAGGCCATCATCTACACGACATAGCCCTGAATTTTCCAATGCGCAGCTCTTTGCAAAAGAGAGATATTGGCAAGGAAAAGCTGTCTTGTACCATTGCATTTTTCTCCCAAACGAAGGACACTAGAAAGAAAATTTTAAAGCCTCCTGTTAGGCCATCATCTACACGACATAGCCCTGAATTTTCCAATGCGCAGCTCTTTGCAAAAGAGAGATATTGGCAAGGAAAAGCTGTCTTGTACCTTTGCATTTTTCTCCCAAACGAAGGACACTAGAAAGAAAATTTTAAAGCCTCCTGTTAGGCCATCATGTACACGACATAGCCCTGAATTTTCCAATGCGTAGCTCTTTGCAAAAGAGAGATATTGGCAAGGAAAAGCTGTCTTGTACCTTTGCATTTTTCTCCCAAACGAAAGACACTAGAAAGAAAATTTTAAAGCCTCCTGTTAGGCCATCATCTACACGACATAGCCCTGAATTTTCCAATGCGCAGCTCTTTGCAAAAGAGAGATATTGGCAAGGAAAAGCTGTCTTGTACCATTGCATTTTTCTCCCAAACGAAGGTCACTAGAAAGAAAATTTTAAAGCCTCCTGTTAGGCCATCATCTACACGACATAGCCCTGAATTTTCCAATGCGCAGCTCTTTGCAAAAGAGAGATATTGGCAAGGAAAAGCTGTCTTGTACCATTGCATTTTTCTCCCAAACGAAGGACACTAGAAAGAACATTTTAAAGCCTCCTGTTAGGCCATCATCTACACGACATAGCCCTGAATTTTCCAATGCGCAGCTCTTTGCAAAAGAGAGATATTGGCAAGGAAAAGCTGTCTTGTACCTTTGCATTTTTCTCCCAAACGAAGGACACTAGAAAGAAAATTTTAAAGCCTCCTGTTAGGCCATCATCTACACGACATAGCCCTGAATTTTCCAATGCGTAGCTCTTTGCAAAAGAGAGATATTGGCAAGGAAAAGCTGTCTTGTACCTTTGCATTTTTCTCCCAAACGAAAGACACTAGAAAGAAAATTTTAAAGCCTCCTGTTAGGCCATCATCTACACGACATAGCCCTGAATTTTCCAATGCGCAGCTCTTTGCAAAAGAGAGATATTGGCAAGGAAAAGCTGTCTTGTACCATTGCATTTTTCTCCCAAACGAAGGTCACTAGAAAGAAAATTTTAAAGCCTCCTGTTAGGCCATCATCTACACGACATAGCCCTGAATTTTCCAATGCGCAGCTCTTTGCAAAAGAGAGATATTGGCAAGGAAAAGCTGTCTTGTACCATTGCATTTTTCTCCCAAACGAAGGACACTAGAAAGAAAATTTTAAAGCCTCCTGTTAGGCCATCATCTACACGACATAGCCCTGAATTTTCCAATGCGCAGCTCTTTGCAAAAGAGAGATATTGGCAAGGAAAAGCTGTCTTGTACCATTGCATTTTTCTCCCAAACGAAGGACACTAGAAAGAACATTTTAAAGCCTCCTGTTAGGCCATCATCTACACGACATAGCCCTGAATTTTCCAATGCGCAGCTCTTTGCAAAAGAGAGATATTGGCAAGGAAAAGCTGTCTTGTACCATTGCATTTTTCTCCCAAACGAAGGACACTAGAAAGAAAATTTTAAAGCCTCCTGTTAGGCCATCATCTACACGACATAGCCCTGAATTTTCCAATGCGCAGCTCTTTGCAAAAGAGAGATATTGGCAAGGAAAAGCTGTCTTGTACCTTTGCATTTTTCTCCCAAACGAAGGACACTAGAAAGAAAATTTTAAAGCCTCCTGTTAGGCCATCATCTACACGACATAGCCCTGAATTTTCCAATGCGTAGCTCTTTGCAAAAGAGAGATATTGGCAAGGAAAAGCTGTCTTGTACCTTTGCATTTTTCTCCCAAACGAAAGACACTAGAAAGAAAATTTTAAAGCCTCCTGTTAGGCCATCATCTACACGACATAGCCCTGAATTTTCCAATGCGCAGCTCTTTGCAAAAGAGAGATATTGGCAAGGAAAAGCTGTCTTGTACCATTGCATTTTTCTCCCAAACGAAGGACACTAGAAAGAAAATTTTAAAGCCTCCTGTTAGGCCATCATCTACACGACATAGCCCTGAATTTTCCAATGCGCAGCTCTTTGCAAAAGAGAGATATTGGCAAGGAAAAGCTGTCTTGTACCATTGCATTTTTCTCCCAAACGAAGGACACTAGAAAGAACATTTTAAAGCCTCCTGTTAGGCCATCATCTACACGACATAGCCCTGAATTTTCCAATGCGCAGCTCTTTGCAAAAGAGAGATATTGGCAAGGAAAAGCTGTCTTGTACCATTGCATTTTTCTCCAAAACGAAGGACACTAGAAAGAACATTTTAAAGCCTCCTGTTAGGCCATCATCTACACGACATAGCCCTGAATTTTCCAATGCGCAGCTCTTTGCAAAAGAGAGATATTGGCAAGGAAAAGCTGTCTTGTACCATTGCATTTTTCTCCCAAACGAAGGACACTAGAAAGAAAATTTTAAAGCCTCCTGTTAGGCCATCATCTACACGACATAGCCCTGAATTTTCCAATGCACAGCTCTTTGCAAAAGAGAGATATTGGCAAGGAAAAGCTGTCTTGTACCTTTGCATTTTTCTCCCAAACGAAGGACACTAGAAAGAAAATTTTAAAGCCTCCTGTTAGGCAATCATCTACACGACATAGCCCTGAATTTTCCAATGCGCAGCTCTTTGCAAAAGAGAGATATTGGCAAGGAAAAGCTGTCTTGTACCATTGCATTTTTCTCCCAAACGAAGGACACTAGAAAGAAAATTTTAAAGCCTCCTGTTAGGCCATCATCTACACGACATAGCCCTGAATTTTCCAATGCGTAGCTCTTTGCAAAAGATAGATATTGGCAAGGAAAAGCTGTCTTGTACCTTTGCATTTTTCTCCCAAACGAAGGACACTAGAAAGAAAATTTTAAAGCCTCCTGTTAGGCCATCATCTACACGACATAGCCCTGAATTTTCCAATGCGCAGCTCTTTGCAAAAGAGAGATATTGGCAAGGAATAGCTGTCTTGTACCTTTGCATTTTTCTCCCAAACGAAGGTCACTAGAAAGAAAATTTTAAAGCCTCCTGTTAGGCCATCATCTACACGACATAGCCCTGAATTTTCCAATGCGTAGCTCTTTGCAAAAGAGAGATATTGGCAAGGAAAAGCTGTCTTGTACCTTTGCATTTTTCTCCCAAACGAAGGACACTAGAAAGAAAATTTTAAAGCCTCCTGTTAGGCCATCATCTACACGACATAGCCCTGAATTTTCCAATGCGCAGCTCTTTGCAAAAGAGAGATATTGGCAAGGAAAAGCTGTCTTGTACCTTTGCATTTTTCTCCCAAACGAAGGTCACTAGAAAGAAAATTTTAAAGCCTCCCGTTAGGCCATCATCTACACGACATAGCCCTGAATTTTCCAATGCGTAGCTCTTTGCAAAAGAGAGATATTGGCAAGGAAAAGCTGTCTTGTACCTTTGCATTTTTCTCCCAAACGAAGGACACTAGAAAGAAAATTTTAAAGCCTCCTGTTAGGCCATCATCTACACGACATAGCCCTGAATTTTCCAATGCGTAGCTCTTTGCAAAAGAGAGATATTGGCAAGGAAAATCTGTCTTGTACCTTTGCATTTTTCTCCCAAACGAAGGACACTAGAAAGAAAATTTTAAAGCCTCCTGTTAGGCCATCATCTACACGACATAGCCCTGAATTTTCCAATGCGTAGCTCTTTGCAAAAGAGAGATATTGGCAAGGAAAAGCTGTCTTGTACCATTGCATTTTTCTCCCAAACGAAGGACACTAGAAAGAAAATTTTAAAGCCTCCTGTTAGGCCATCATCTACACGACATAGCCCTGAATTTTCCAATGCGTAGCTCTTTGCAAAAGAGAGATATTGGCAAGGAAAAGCTGTCTTGTACCTTTGCATTTTTCTCCCAAACGAAAGACACTAGAAAGAAAATTTTAAAGCCTCCTGTTAGGCCATCATCTACACGACATAGCCCTGAATTTTCCAATGCGCAGCTCTTTGCAAAAGAGAGATATTGGCAAGGAAAAGCTGTCTTGTACCTTTGCATTTTTCTCCCAAACGAAGGTCACTAGAAAGAAAATTTTAAAGCCTCCTGTTAGGCCATCATCTACACGACATAGCCCTGAATTTTCCAATGCGTAGCTCTTTGCAAAAGAGAGATATTGGCAAGGAAAAGCTGTCTTGTACCTTTGCATTTTTCTCCCAAACGAAGGACACTAGAAAGAAAATTTTAAAGCCTCCTGTTAGGCCATCATCTACACGACATAGCCCTGAATTTTCCAATGCGCAGCTCTTTGCAAAAGAGAGATATTGGCAAGGAAAAGCTGTCTTGTACCTTTGCATTTTTCTCCCAAACGAAGGTCACTAGAAAGAAAATTTTAAAGCCTCCTGTTAGGCCATCATCTACACGACATAGCCCTGAATTTTCCAATGCGCAGCTCTTTGCAAAAGAGAGATATTGGCAAGGAAAAGCTGTCTTGTACCATTGCATTTTTCTCCCAAACGAAGGACACTAGAAAGAAAATTTTAAAGCCTCCTGTTAGGCCATCATCTACACGACATAGCCCTGAATTTTCCAATGCGCAGCTCTTTGCAAAAGAGAGATATTGGCAAGGAAAAGCTGTCTTGTACCATTGCATTTTTCTCCCAAACGAAGGACACTAGAAAGAACATTTTAAAGCCTCCTGTTAGGCCATCATCTACACGACATAGCCCTGAATTTTCCAATGCGCAGCTCTTTGCAAAAGAGAGATATTGGCAAGGAAAAGCTGTCTTGTACCATTGCATTTTTCTCCCAAACGAAGGACACTAGAAAGAACATTTTAAAGCCTCCTGTTAGGCCATCATCTACACGACATAGCCCTGAATTTTCCAATGCGCAGCTCTTTGCAAAAGAGAGATATTGGCAAGGAAAAGCTGTCTTGTACCATTGCATTTTTCTCCCAAACGAAGGACACTAGAAAGAAAATTTTAAAGCCTCCTGTTAGGCCATCATCTACACGACATAGCCCTGAATTTTCCAATGCGCAGCTCTTTGCAAAAGAGAGATATTGGCAAGGAAAAGCTGTCTTGTACCTTTGCATTTTTCTCCCAAACGAAGGACACTAGAAAGAAAATTTTAAAGCCTCCTGTTAGGCCATCATCTACACGACATAGCCCTGAATTTTCCAATGCGTAGCTCTTTGCAAAAGAGAGATATTGGCAAGGAAAAGCTGTCTTGTACCTTTGCATTTTTCTCCCAAACGAAAGACACTAGAAAGAAAATTTTAAAGCCTCCTGTTAGGCCATCATCTACACGACATAGCCCTGAATTTTCCAATGCGCAGCTCTTTGCAAAAGAGAGATATTGGCAAGGAAAAGCTGTCTTGTACCATTGCATTTTTCTCCCAAACGAAGGTCACTAGAAAGAAAATTTTAAAGCCTCCTGTTAGGCCATCATCTACACGACATAGCCCTGAATTTTCCAATGCGCAGCTCTTTGCAAAAGAGAGATATTGGCAAGGAAAAGCTATCTTGTACCATTGCATTTTTCTCCCAAACGAAGGACACTAGAAAGAACATTTTAAAGCCTCCTGTTAGGCCATCATCTACACGACATAGCCCTGAATTTTCCAATGCGCAGCTCTTTGCAAAAGAGAGATATTGGCAAGGAAAAGCTGTCTTGTACCATTGCATTTTTCTCCCAAACGAAGGACACTAGAAAGAAAATTTTAAAGCCTCCTGTTAGGCCATCATCTACACGACATAGCCCTGAATTTTCCAATGCGCAGCTCTTTGCAAAAGAGAGATATTGGCAAGGAAAAGCTGTCTTGTACCATTGCATTTTTCTCCCAAACGAAGGACACTAGAAAGAACATTTTAAAGCCTCCTGTTAGGCCATCATCTACACGACATAGCCCTGAATTTTCCAATGCGCAGCTCTTTGCAAAAGAGAGATATTGGCAAGGAAAAGCTGTCTTGTACCATTGCATTTTTCTCCCAAACGAAGGACACTAGAAAGAACATTTTAAAGCCTCCTGTTAGGCCATCATCTACACGACATAGCCCTGAATTTTCCAATGCGCAGCTCTTTGCAAAAGAGAGATATTGGCAAGGAAAAGCTGTCTTGTACCATTGCATTTTTCTCCCAAACGAAGGACACTAGAAAGAAAATTTTAAAGCCTCCTGTTAGGCCATCATCTACACGACATAGCCCTGAATTTTCCAATGCGCAGCTCTTTGCAAAAGAGAGATATTGGCAAGGAAAAGCTGTCTTGTACCTTTGCATTTTTCTCCCAAACGAAGGACACTAGAAAGAAAATTTTAAAGCCTCCTGTTAGGCCATCATGTACACGACATAGCCCTGAATTTTCCAATGCGTAGCTCTTTGCAAAAGAGAGATATTGGCAAGGAAAAGCTGTCTTGTACCTTTGCATTTTTCTCCCAAACGAAAGACACTAGAAAGAAAATTTTAAAGCCTCCTGTTAGGCCATCATCTACACGACATAGCCCTGAATTTTCCAATGCGCAGCTCTTTGCAAAAGAGAGATATTGGCAAGGAAAAGCTGTCTTGTACCATTGCATTTTTCTCCCAAACGAAGGTCACTAGAAAGAAAATTTTAAAGCCTCCTGTTAGGCCATCATCTACACGACATAGCCCTGAATTTTCCAATGCGCAGCTCTTTGCAAAAGAGAGATATTGGCAAGGAAAAGCTGTCTTGTACCATTGCATTTTTCTCCCAAACGAAGGACACTAGAAAGAACATTTTAAAGCCTCCTGTTAGGCCATCATCTACACGACATAGCCCTGAATTTTCCAATGCGCAGCTCTTTGCAAAAGAGAGATATTGGCAAGGAAAAGCTGTCTTGTACCATTGCATTTTTCTCCCAAACGAAGGACACTAGAAAGAAAATTTTAAAGCCTCCTGTTAGGCCATCATCTACACGACATAGCCCTGAATTTTCCAATGCGCAGCTCTTTGCAAAAGAGAGATATTGGCAAGGAAAAGCTGTCTTGTACCTTTGCATTTTTCTCCCAAACGAAGGACACTAGAAAGAAAATTTTAAAGCCTCCTGTTAGGCCATCATCTACACGACATAGCCCTGAATTTTCCAATGCGTAGCTCTTTGCAAAAGAGAGATATTGGCAAGGAAAAGCTGTCTTGTACCTTTGCATTTTTCTCCCAAACGAAAGACACTAGAAAGAAAATTTTAAAGCCTCCTGTTAGGCCATCATCTACACGACATAGCCCTGAATTTTCCAATGCGCAGCTCTTTGCAAAAGAGAGATATTGGCAAGGAAAAGCTGTCTTGTACCATTGCATTTTTCTCCCAAACGAAGGTCACTAGAAAGAAAATTTTAAAGCCTCCTGTTAGGCCATCATCTACACGACATAGCCCTGAATTTTCCAATGCGCAGCTCTTTGCAAAAGAGAGATATTGGCAAGGAAAAGCTGTCTTGTACCATTGCATTTTTCTCCCAAACGAAGGACACTAGAAAGAAAATTTTAAAGCCTCCTGTTAGGCCATCATCTACACGACATAGCCCTGAATTTTCCAATGCGCAGCTCTTTGCAAAAGAGAGATATTGGCAAGGAAAAGCTGTCTTGTACCATTGCATTTTTCTCCCAAACGAAGGACACTAGAAAGAACATTTTAAAGCCTCCTGTTAGGCCATCATCTACACGACATAGCCCTGAATTTTCCAATGCGCAGCTCTTTGCAAAAGAGAGATATTGGCAAGGAAAAGCTGTCTTGTACCATTGCATTTTTCTCCCAAACGAAGGACACTAGAAAGAACATTTTAAAGCCTACTGTTAGGCCATCATCTACACGACATAGCCCTGAATTTTCCAATGCGCAGCTCTTTGCAAAAGAGAGATATTGGCAAGGAAAAGCTGTTTTGTACCATTGCATTTTTCTCCCAAACGAAGGACACTAGAAAGAAAATTTTAAAGCCTCCTGTTAGGCCATCATCTACACGACATAGCCCTGAATTTTCCAATGCGCAGCTCTTTGCAAAAGAGAGATATTGGCAAGGAAAAGCTGTCTTGTACCTTTGCATTTTTCTCCCAAACGAAGGACACTAGAAAGAAAATTTTAAAGCCTCCTGTTAGGCCATCATCTACACGACATTTCCCTGAATTTTCCAATGCGTAGCTCTTTGCAAAAGAGAGATATTGGCAAGGAAAAGCTGTCTTGTACCTTTGCATTTTTCTCCCAAACGAAAGACACTAGAAAGAAAATTTTAAAGCCTCCTGTTAGGCCATCATCTACACGACATAGCCCTGAATTTTCCAATGCGCAGCTCTTTGCAAAAGAGAGATATTGGCAAGGAAAAGCTGTCTTGTACCATTGCATTTTTCTCCCAAACGAAGGTCACTAGAAAGAAAATTTTAAAGCCTCCTGTTAGGCCATCATCTACACGACATAGCCCTGAATTTTCCAATGCGCAGCTCTTTGCAAAAGAGAGATATTGGCAAGGAAAAGCTGTCTTGTACCATTGCATTTTTCTCCCAAACGAAGGACACTAGAAAGAACATTTTAAAGCCTCCTGTTAGGCCATCATCTACACGACATAGCCCTGAATTTTCCAATGCGCAGCTCTTTGCAAAAGAGAGATATTGGCAAGGAAAAGCTGTCTTGTACCATTGCATTTTTCTCCCAAACGAAGGACACTAGAAAGAAAATTTTAAAGCCTCCTGTTAGGCCATCATCTACACGACATAGCCCTGAATTTTCCAATGCGCAGCTCTTTGCAAAAGAGAGATATTGGCAAGGAAAAGCTGTCTTGTACCTTTGCATTTTTCTCCCAAACGAAGGACACTAGAAAGAAAATTTTAAAGCCTCCTGTTAGGCCATCATCTACACGACATAGCCCTGAATTTTCCAATGCGTAGCTCTTTGCAAAAGAGAGATATTGGCAAGGAAAAGCTGTCTTGTACCTTTGCATTTTTCTCCCAAACGAAAGACACTAGAAAGAAAATTTTAAAGCCTCCTGTTAGGCCATCATCTACACGACATAGCCCTGAATTTTCCAATGCGCAGCTCTTTGCAAAAGAGAGATATTGGCAAGGAAAAGCTGTCTTGTACCATTGCATTTTTCTCCCAAACGAAGGTCACTAGAAAGAAAATTTTAAAGCCTCCTGTTAGGCCATCATCTACACGACATAGCCCTGAATTTTCCAATGCGCAGCTCTTTGCAAAAGAGAGATATTGGCAAGGAAAAGCTGTCTTGTACCATTGCATTTTTCTCCCAAACGAAGGACACTAGAAAGAAAATTTTAAAGCCTCCTGTTAGGCCATCATCTACACGACATAGCCCTGAATTTTCCAATGCGCAGCTCTTTGCAAAAGAGAGATATTGGCAAGGAAAAGCTGTCTTGTACCATTGCATTTTTCTCCCAAACGAAGGACACTAGAAAGAACATTTTAAAGCCTCCTGTTAGGCCATCATCTACACGACATAGCCCTGAATTTTCCAATGCGCAGCTCTTTGCAAAAGAGAGATATTGGCAAGGAAAAGCTGTCTTGTACCATTGCATTTTTCTCCCAAACGAAGGTCACTAGAAAGAAAATTTTAAAGCCTCCTGTTAGGCCATCATCTACACGACATAGCCCTGAATTTTCCAATGCGCAGCTCTTTGCAAAAGAGAGATATTGGCAAGGAAAAGCTGTCTTGTACCATTGCATTTTTCTCCCAAACGAAGGACACTAGAAAGAACATTTTAAAGCCTCCTGTTAGGCCATCATCTACACGACATAGCCCTGAATTTTCCAATGCGCAGCTCTTTGCAAAAGAGAGATATTGGCAAGGAAAAGCTGTCTTGTACCATTGCATTTTTCTCCCAAACGAAGGACACTAGAAAGAAAATTTTAAAGCCTCCTGTTAGGCCATCATCTACACGACATAGCCCTGAATTTTCCAATGCGCAGCTCTTTGCAAAAGAGAGATATTGGCAAGGAAAAGCTGTCTTGTACCTTTGCATTTTTCTCCCAAACGAAGGACACTAGAAAGAAAATTTTAAAGCCTCCTGTTAGGCCATCATCTACACGACATAGCCCTGAATTTTCCAATGCGTAGCTCTTTGCAAAAGAGAGATATTGGCAAGGAAAAGCTGTCTTGTACCTTTGCATTTTTCTCCCAAACGAAAGACACTAGAAAGAAAATTTTAAAGCCTCCTGTTAGGCCATCATCTACACGACATAGCCCTGAATTTTCCAATGCGCAGCTCTTTGCAAAAGAGAGATATTGGCAAGGAAAAGCTGTCTTGTACCATTGCATTTTTCTCCCAAACGAAGGTCACTAGAAAGAAAATTTTAAAGCCTCCTGTTAGGCCATCATCTACACGACATAGCCCTGAATTTTCCAATGCGCAGCTCTTTGCAAAAGAGAGATATTGGCAAGGAAAAGCTGTCTTGTACCATTGCATTTTTCTCCCAAACGAAGGACACTAGAAAGAAAATTTTAAAGCCTCCTGTTAGGCCATCATCTACACGACATAGCCCTGAATTTTCCAATGCGCAGCTCTTTGCAAAAGAGAGATATTGGCAAGGAAAAGCTGTCTTGTACCATTGCATTTTTCTCCCAAACGAAGGACACTAGAAAGAACATTTTAAAGCCTCCTGTTAGGCCATCATCTACACGACATAGCCCTGAATTTTCCAATGCGCAGCTCTTTGCAAAAGAGAGATATTGGCAAGGAAAAGCTGTCTTGTACCATTGCATTTTTCTCCCAAACGAAGGACACTAGAAAGAACATTTTAAAGCCTCCTGTTAGGCCATCATCTACACGACATAGCCCTGAATTTTCCAATGCGCAGCTCTTTGCAAAAGAGAGATATTGGCAAGGAAAAGCTGTCTTGTACCATTGCATTTTTCTCCCAAACGAAGGACACTAGAAAGAAAATTTTAAAGCCTCCTGTTAGGCCATCATCTACACGACATAGCCCTGAATTTTCCAATGCACAGCTCTTTGCAAAAGAGAGATATTGGCAAGGAAAAGCTGTCTTGTACCTTTGCATTTTTCTCCCAAACGAAGGACACTAGAAAGAAAATTTTAAAGCCTCCTGTTAGGCCATCATCTACACGACATAGCCCTGAATTTTCCAATGCGCAGCTCTTTGCAAAAGAGAGATATTGGCAAGGAAAAGCTGTCTTGTACCATTGCATTTTTCTCCCAAACGAAGGACACTAGAAAGAAAATTTGAAAGCCTCCTGTTAGGCCATCATCTACACGACATAGCCCTGAATTTTCCAATGCGTAGCTCTTTGCAAAAGAGAGATATTGGCAAGGAAAAGCTGTCTTGTACCTTTGCATTTTTCTCCCAAACGAAGGACACTAGAAAGAAAATTTTAAAGCCTCCTGTTAGGCCATCATCTACACGACATAGCCCTGAATTTTCCAATGCGCAGCTCTTTGCAAAAGAGAGATATTGGCAAGGAATAGCTGTCTTGTACCTTTGCATTTTTCTCCCAAACGAAGGTCACTAGAAAGAAAATTTTAAAGCCTCCTGTTAGGCCATCATCTACACGACATAGCCCTGAATTTTCCAATGCGTAGCTCTTTGCAAAAGAGAGATATTGGCAAGGAAAATCTGTCTTGTACCTTTGCATTTTTCTCCCAAACGAAGGACACTAGAAAGAAAATTTTAAAGCCTCCTGTTAGGCCATCATCTACACGACATAGCCCTGAATTTTCCAATGCGCAGCTCTTTGCAAAAGAGAGATATTGGCAAGGAAAAGCTGTCTTGTACCTTTGCATTTTTCTCCCAAACGAAGGACACTAGAAAGAAAATTTTAAAGCCTCCTGTTAGGCCATCATCTACACGACATAGCCCTGAATTTTCCAATGCGCAGCTCTTTGCAAAAGAGAGATATTGGCAAGGAAAAGCTGTCTTGTACCATTGCATTTTTCTCCCAAACGAAGGACACTAGAAAAAACATTTTAAAGCCTCCTGTTAGGCCATCATCTACACGACATAGCCCTGAATTTTCCAATGCGCAGCTCTTTGCAAAAGAGAGATATTGGCAAGGAAAAGCTGTCTTGTACCTTTGCATTTTTCTCCCAAACGAAGGTCACTAGAAAGAAAATTTTAAAGCCTCCTGTTAGGCCATCATCTACACGACATAGCCCTGAATTTTCCAATGCGCAGCTCTTTGCAAAAGAGAGATATTGGCAAGGAAAAGCTGTCTTGTACCATTGCATTTTTCTCCCAAACGAAGGACACTAGAAAGAACATATTAAAGCCTCCTGTTAGGCCATCATCTACACGACATAGCCCTGAATTTTCCAATGCGCAGCTCTTTGCAAAAGAGAGATATTGGCAAGGAAAAGCTGTCTTGTACCATTGCATTTTTCTCCCAAACGAAGGACACTAGAAAGAACATTTTAAAGCCTCCTGTTAGGCCATCATCTACACGACATAGCCCTGAATTTTCCAATGCGCAGCTCTTTGCAAAAGAGAGATATTGGCAAGGAAAAGCTGTCTTGTACCTTTGCATTTTTCTCCCAAACGAAGGTCACTAGAAAGAAAATTTTAAAGCCTCCTGTTAGGCCATCATCTACACGACATAGCCCTGAATTTTCCAATGCGCAGCTCTTTGCAAAAGAGAGATATTGGCAAGGAAAAGCTGTCTTGTACCATTGCATTTTTCTCCCAAACGAAGGACACTAGAAAGAACATTTTAAAGCCTCCTGTTAGGCCATCATCTACACGACATAGCCCTGAATTTTCCAATGCGCAGCTCTTTGCAAAAGAGAGATATTGGCAAGGAAAAGCTGTCTTGTACCATTGCATTTTCTCCCAAACGAAGGACACTAGAAAGAACATTTTAAAGCCTCCTGTTAGGCCATCATCTACACGACATAGCCCTGAATTTTCCAATGCGCAGCTCTTTGCAAAAGAGAGATATTGGCAAGGAAAAGCTGTCTTGTACCATTGCATTTTTCTCCCAAACGAAGGACACTAGAAAGAACATTTTAAAGCCTCCTGTTAGGCCATCATCTACACGACATAGCCCTGAATTTTCCAATGCGCAGCTCTTTGCAAAAGAGAGATATTGGCAAGGAAAAGCTGTCTTGTACCATTGCATTTTTCTCCCAAACGAAGGACACTAGAAAGAACATTTTAAAGCCTCCTGTTAGGCCATCATCTACACGACATAGCCCTGAATTTTCCAATGCGCAGCTCTTTGCAAAAGAGAGATATTGGCAAGGAAAAGCTGTCTTGTACCATTGCATTTTTCTCCCAAACGAAGGACACTAGAAAGAAAATTTTAAAGCCTCCTGTTAGGCCATCATCTACACGACATAGCCCTGAATTTTCCAATGCGCAGCTCTTTGCAAAAGAGAGATATTGGCAAGGAATAGCTGTCTTGTACCTTTGCATTTTTCTCCCAAACGAAGGTCACTAGAAAGAAAATTTTAAAGCCTCCTGTTAGGCCATCATCTACACGACATAGCCCTGAATTTTCCAATGCGTAGCTCTTTGCAAAAGAGAGATATTGGCAAGGAAAAGCTGTCTTGTACCATTGCATTTTTCTCCCAAACGAAGGACACTAGAAAGAACATTTTAAAGCCTCCTGTTAGGCCATCATCTACACGACATAGCCCTGAATTTTCCAATGCGCAGCTCTTTGCAAAAGAGAGATATTGGCAAGGAAAAGCTGTCTTGTACCATTGCATTTTTCTCCCAAACGAAGGACACTAGAAAGAACATTTTAAAGCCTCCTGTTAGGCCATCATCTACACGACATAGCCCTGAATTTTCCAATGCGCAGCTCTTTGCAAAAGAGAGATATTGGCAAGGAAAAGCTGTCTTGTACCTTTGCATTTTTCTCCCAAACGAAGGTCACTAGAAAGAAAATTTTAAAGCCTCCTGTTAGGCCATCATCTACACGACATAGCCCTGAATTTTCCAATGCGCAGCTCTTTGCAAAAGAGAGATATTGGCAAGGAAAAGCTGTCTTGTACCATTGCATTTTTCTCCCAAACGAAGGACACTAGAAAGAACATTTTAAAGCCTCCTGTTAGGCCATCATCTACACGACATAGCCCTGAATTTTCCAATGCGCAGCTCTTTGCAAAAGAGAGATATTGGCAAGGAAAAGCTGTCTTGTACCATTGCATTTTTCTCCCAAACGAAGGACACTAGAAAGAACATTTTAAAGCCTCCTGTTAGGCCATCATCTACACGACATAGCCCTGAATTTTCCAATGCGCAGCTCTTTGCAAAAGAGAGATATTGGCAAGGAAAAGCTGTCTTGTACCATTGCATTTTTCTCCCAAACGAAGGACACTAGAAAGAACATTTTAAAGCCTCCTGTTAGGCCATCATCTACACGACATAGCCCTGAATTTTCCAATGCGCAGCTCTTTGCAAAAGAGAGATATTGGCAAGGAAAAGCTGTCTTGTACCATTGCATTTTTCTCCCAAACGAAGGACACTAGAAAGAACATTTTAAAGCCTCCTGTTAGGCCATCATCTACACGACATAGCCCTGAATTTTCCAATGCGCAGCTCTTTGCAAAAGAGAGATATTGGCAAGGAAAAGCTGTCTTGTACCATTGCATTTTTCTCCCAAACGAAGGACACTAGAAAGAAAATTTTAAAGCCTCCTGTTAGGCCATCATCTACACGACATAGCCCTGAATTTTCCAATGCGCAGCTCTTTGCAAAAGAGAGATATTGGCAAGGAATAGCTGTCTTGTACCTTTGCATTTTTCTCCCAAACGAAGGTCACTAGAAAGAAAATTTTAAAGCCTCCTGTTAGGCCATCATCTACACGACATAGCCCTGAATTTTCCAATGCGTAGCTCTTTGCAAAAGAGAGATATTGGCAAGGAAAAGCTGTCTTGTACCTTTGCATTTTTCTCCCAAACGAAGGACACTAGAAAGAAAATTTTAAAGCCTCCTGTTAGGCCATCATCTACACGACATAGCCCTGAATTTTCCAATGCGTAGCTCTTTGCAAAAGAGAGATATTGGCAAGGAAAATCTGTCTTGTACCTTTGCATTTTTCTCCCAAACGAAGGACACTAGAAAGAAAATTTTAAAGCCTCCTGTTAGGCCATCATCTACACGACATAGCCCTGAATTTTCCAATGCGCAGCTCTTTGCAAAAGAGAGATATTGGCAAGGAAAAGCTGTCTTGTACCTTTGCATTTTTCTCCCAAACGAAGGACACTAGAAAGAAAATTTTGAAGCCTCCTGTTAGGCCATCATCTACACGACATAGCCCTGAATTTTCCAATGCGCAGCTCTTTGCAAAAGAGAGATATTGGCAAGGAAAAGCTGTCTTGTACCATTGCATTTTTCTCCCAAACGAAGGACACTAGAAAGAACATTTTAAAGCCTCCTGTTAGGCCATCATCTACACGACATAGCCCTGAATTTTCCAATGCGCAGCTCTTTGCAAAAGAGAGATATTGGCAAGGAAAAGCTGTCTTGTACCTTTGCATTTTTCTCCCAAACGAAGGTCACTAGAAAGAAAATTTTAAAGCCTCCTGTTAGGCCATCATCTACACGACATAGCCCTGAATTTTCCAATGCGCAGCTCTTTGCAAAAGAGAGATATTGGCAAGGAAAAGCTGTCTTGTACCATTGCATTTTTCTCCCAAACGAAGGACACTAGAAAGAACATTTTAAAGCCTCCTGTTAGGCCATCATCTACACGACATAGCCCTGAATTTTCCAATGCGCAGCTCTTTGCAAAAGAGAGATATTGGCAAGGAAAATCTGTCTTGTACCATTGCATTTTTCTCCCAAACGAAGGACACTAGAAAGAACATTTTAAAGCCTCCTGTTAGGCCATCATCTACACGACATAGCCCTGAATTTTCCAATGCGCAGCTCTTTGCAAAAGAGAGATATTGGCAAGGAAAAGCTGTCTTGTACCATTGCATTTTTCTCCCAAACGAAGGACTCTAGAAAGAACATTTTAAAGCCTCCTGTTAGGCCATCATCTACACGACATAGCCCTGAATTTTCCAATGCGCAGCTCTTTGCAAAAGAGAGATATTGGCAAGGAAAAGCTGTCTTGTACCTTTGCATTTTTCTCCCAAACGAAGGTCACTAGAAAGAAAATTTTAAAGCCTCCTGTTAGGCCATCATCTACACGACATAGCCCTGAATTTTCCAATGCGCAGCTCTTTGCAAAAGAGAGATATTGGCAAGGAAAAGCTGTCTTGTACCATTGCATTTTTCTCCCAAACGAAGGACACTAGAAAGAACATTTTAAAGCCTCCTGTTAGGCCATCATCTACACGACATAGCCCTGAATTTTCCAATGCGCAGCTCTTTGCAAAAGAGAGATATTGGCAAGGAAAAGCTGTCTTGTACCATTGCATTTTTCTCCCAAACGAAGGACACTAGAAAGAACATTTTAAAGCCTCCTGTTAGGCCATCATCTACACGACATAGCCCTGAATTTTCCAATGCGCAGCTCTTTGCAAAAGAGAGATATTGGCAAGGAAAAGCTGTCTTGTACCATTGCATTTTTCTCCCAAACGAAGGACACTAGAAAGAACATTTTAAAGCCTCCTGTTAGGCCATCATCTACACGACATAGCCCTGAATTTTCCAATGCGCAGCTCTTTGCAAAAGAGAGATATTGGCAAGGAAAAGCTGTCTTGTACCTTTGCATTTTTCTCCCAAACGAAGGTCACTAGAAAGAAAATTTTAAAGCCTCCTGTTAGGCCATCATCTACACGACATAGCCCTGAATTTTCCAATGCGCAGCTCTTTGCAAAAGAGAGATATTGGCAAGGAAAAGCTGTCTTGTACCATTGCATTTTTCTCCCAAACGAAGGACACTAGAAAGAACATTTTAAAGCCTCCTGTTAGGCCATCATCTACACGACATAGCCCTGAATTTTCCAATGCGCAGCTCTTTGCAAAAGAGAGATATTGGCAAGGAAAAGCTGTCTTGTACCATTGCATTTTTCTCCCAAACGAAGGACACTAGAAAGAACATTTTAAAGCCTCCTGTTAGGCCATCATCTACACGACATAGCCCTGAATTTTCCAATGCGCAGCTCTTTGCAAAAGAGAGATATTGGCAAGGAAAAGCTGTCTTGTACCATTGCATTTTTCTCCCAAACGAAGGACACTAGAAAGAACATTTTAAAGCCTCCTGTTAGGCCATCATCTACACGACATAGCCCTGAATTTTCCAATGCGCAGCTCTTTGCAAAAGAGAGATATTGGCAAGGAAAAGCTGTCTTGTACCATTGCATTTTTCTCCCAAACGAAGGACACTAGAAAGAAAATTTTAAAGCCTCCTGTTAGGCCATCATCTACACGACATAGCCCTGAATTTTCCAATGCGCAGCTCTTTGCAAAAGAGAGATATTGGCAAGGAAAAGCTGTCTTGTACCTTTGCATTTTTCTCCCAAACGAAGGACACTAGAAAGAACATTTTAAAGCCTCCTGTTAGGCCATCATCTACACGACATAGCCCTGAATTTTCCAATGCGCAGCTCTTTGCAAAAGAGAGATATTGGCAAGGAAAAGCTGTCTTGTACCATTGCATTTTTCTCCCAAACGAAGGACACTAGAAAGAAAATTTTAAAGCCTCCTGTTAGGCCATCATCTACACGACATAGCCCTGAATTTTCCAATGCGTAGCTCTTTGCAAAAGAGAGATATTGGCAAGGAAAAGCTGTCTTGTACCTTTGCATTTTTCTCCCAAACGAAGGACACTAGAAAGAAAATTTTAAAGCCTCCTGTTAGGCCATCATCTACACGACATAGCCCTGAATTTTCCAATGCGCAGCTCTTTGCAAAAGAGAGATATTGGCAAGGAAAAGCTGTCTTGTACCTTTGCATTTTTCTCCCAAACGAAGGTCACTAGAAAGAAAATTTTAAAGCCTCCTGTTAGGCCATCATCTACACGACATAGCCCTGAATTTTCCAATGCGTAGCTCTTTGCAAAAGAGAGATATTGGCAAGGAAAAGCTGTCTTGTACCTTTGCATTTTTCTACCAAACGAAGGACACTAGAAAGAAAATTTTAAAGCCTCCTGTTAGGCCATCATCTACACGACATAGCCCTGAATTTTCCAATGCGCAGCTCTTTGCAAAAGAGAGATATTGGCAAGGAAAAGCTGTCTTGTACCATTGCATTTTTCTCCCAAACGAAGGACACTAGAAAGAAAATTTTAAAGCCTCCTGTTAGGCCATCATCTACACGACATAGCCCTGAATTTTCCAATGCGTAGCTCTTTGCAAAAGAGAGATATTGGCAAGGAAAAGCTGTCTTGTACCTTTGCATTTTTCTCCCAAACGAAGGACACTAGAAAGAAAATTTTAAAGCCCCCTCTTAGGCCATCATCTACACGACATAGCCCTGAATTTTCCAATGCGCAGCTCTTTGCAAAAGAGAGATATTGGCAAGGAAAAGCTGTCTTGTACCTTTGCATTTTTCTCCCAAACGAAGGTCACTAGAAAGACAATTTTAAAGCCTCCTGTTAGGCCATCATCTACACGACATAGCCCTGAATTTTCCAATGCGTAGCTCTTTGCAAAAGAGAGATATTGGCAAGGAAAAGCTGTCTTGTACCTTTGCATTTTTCTCCCAAACGAAGGACACTAGAAAGAAAATTTTAAAGCCTCCTGTTAGGCCATCATCTGCACGACATAGCCCTGAATTTTCCAATGCGCAGCTCTTTGCAAAAGAGAGATATTGGCAAGGAAAAGCTGTCTTGTACCATTGCATTTTTCTCCCAAACGAAGGACACTAGAAAGAACATTTTAAAGCCTCCTGTTAGGCCATCGTCTACACGACACAGCCCTGAATTTTCCAATGCGCAGCTCTTTGCAAAAGAGAGATATTGGCAAGGAAAAGCTGTCTTGTACCTTTGCATTTTTCTACCAAACGAAGGACACTAGAAAGAAAATTTTAAAGCCTCCTGTTAGGCCATCATCTACACGACATAGCCCTGAATTTTCCAATGCGCAGCTCTTTGCAAAAGAGAGATATTGGCAAGGAAAAGCTGTCTTGTACCATTGCATTTTTCTCCCAAACGAAGGACACTAGAAAGAAAATTTTAAAGCCTCCTGTTAGGCCATCATCTACACGACATAGCCCTGAATTTTCCAATGCGTAGCTCTTTGCAAAAGAGAGATATTGGCAAGGAAAAGCTGTCTTGTACCTTTGCATTTTTCTCCCAAACGAAGGACACTAGAAAGAAAATTTTAAAGCCCCCTCTTAGGCCATCATCTACACGACATAGCCCTGAATTTTCCAATGCGCAGCTCTTTGCAAAAGAGAGATATTGGCAAGGAAAAGCTGTCTTGTACCTTTGCATTTTTCTCCCAAACGAAGGTCACTAGAAAGACAATTTTAAAGCCTCCTGTTAGGCCATCATCTACACGACATAGCCCTGAATTTTCCAATGCGTAGCTCTTTGCAAAAGAGAGATATTGGCAAGGAAAAGCTGTCTTGTACCTTTGCATTTTTCTCCCAAACGAAGGACACTAGAAAGAAAATTTTAAAGCCTCCTGTTAGGCCATCATCTGCACGACATAGCCCTGAATTTTCCAATGCGCAGCTCTTTGCAAAAGAGAGATATTGGCAAGGAAAAGCTGTCTTGTACCATTGCATTTTTCTCCCAAACGAAGGACACTAGAAAGAACATTTTAAAGCCTCCTGTTAGGCCATCGTCTACACGACACAGCCCTGAATTTTCCAATGCGCAGCTCTTTGCAAAAGAGAGATATTGGCACTTCAGGCCGTGCTCATTAGATCACACAGATCACAAAGTCCACAAAGCGGGATTTAATACCGTTTTATCACATAGACCACAAAGTCCACAAAGCGGGATTCAATACACTCATACCGTTTTCAACCCACTATCATTCTTATAGTTTTCTGATCAGAAAAATCATTTCCCGTAGTCTGATAGCTCTCCCCAGAGGTATTACAGTAAAGTAAGGTATTTAAACTAAGTTTTGGAAAGCTGAAATCAATTTGTGCTATTTATCGCTTTGCGTTATTTACCGCGTTGCGCTACTTATCGCCTGTTGTTTGAGTTACGTGGGCGTACCCAGACGCTCCGTTGCGTAATATACGCTGCGTGCGTCGGCCTTTGGATTGCGTACGCAAGTCTTTGTTAGAGACACGTGTACGCAAAGCAAAGATCCACCGTAACACAATTTATACTTTTATCAATGTAGATGATCCTTGATCATCTACCACACACCACACTGACTTCGCCTTATCTCCCAGGCAAAAACTGTGTGTTTGTCTATACTTTAACTATATTACCTCTATTCTTAAACTATGAAATAACGGCAAATCTCTTTTAGCACTTTTATCAACTATAAACTGGCAAACAGGAGAGTGACATACGAAAATACACAAATGAAAAAGGAAATGCAGATATATATGTGTGCGTGCAAGACAGAAAAATAAACAGTTTTAAAAGACACTAGCGTTTTGCTCTTACCTCCGGTTCCCGGATTCCTTCAGCACCCTTTACCTAAGCGAAGCAGACGCTTATCCCGTCAGCACTACGAGGGATACAACCTCCCGCCCTTTGCTGATGGATAATGTCTGCTGATATTACCTAGTGCAGATATGTGAAGGACTGGACGGCCCCCAATTGATAAAGCTAAATATTTATCGTATATAAAACACTTTAAGAGGTCTAAGAACACTGTACGCTATCTACGTATGAAGTACCGTAAGGGTACGCAAGTTGCGTAGCGATCGCTCAACCGTAGTCGAGACGCTCAAGCGTCACGTTCGCTTACGGCCCAGAGATCACAGGCAGGCACGCTATTGGCTGCCGACTAACGTAATGATTCGCTATAGCGTAGCGGACGCTCGGGACCACGAGGAGATCACCAGCGGTGCAGACGCTTATAACGTTAAACCTTTATATCTATACCTTTAACAACGAAATATACAGTAAACCTTAGTGTGGTGACAGAGTGTAAGTGCAACCTGGTGTAACCTGATTAACTACAAAGCTGCTTGAGCGTCACCGACGCTAAGGGAATACTTAACACTATAAGAAATACACAGATACCTGGGCTTAGGGTCCAAAACCTATTATATGTATTATGACTATTATACTTGCAAAAGAATCACAGAACAAATCATACACTACAATATAACATAGACTAACTAACCAGATAACTACACAGGAAATACAATGCAATACAATGCAATACAATCAAGGGAAAATAAGGGAGAAAGAGGGGAGAGAGAGATGGCTTACAATAACATCAAGACAATATGATTGCGGAGAGAACTTACGCACAAGGGGAAACGATCGCATGCGCCTCGATATCCAGCTCCCGATTATCAGCAATGAGAACCGTTGAAGAGAGTGAACTGGATACGGTCGGCCTGCCTATTTATGCCCCACACACAATACAATTCAATGGTCCCTACAATCTCATTGTTCATTGGACACAGGAATTCGGCTTCGCATTATAACAAAAGGTCATAGGTTGATTCATACAGGTGGGCTGTGACTGTTTCCAACTGTCCAGGTGGGTGGGATACTGGGTTTCCCGCCGCATGACTAAGTAAGAACAAATAATAGTAAATGGACATAAACTTCTTATGTCCATAACTATTCGCACGAGCGATTAATCCGCTCCAAACCAACACCGGAATATTGCTATTTAAATACTCTTCCGATGGGTACCAAACACTACTGTATGACCCCTGTTAGACCCTTCGTACAATACAAAGAGGGATCTCTCTGTTCAGGAACATGCTATGTTAACTAAACTTTCAGAATCTATCAAAGGGACCATGATCTACAAAATACATTATTAGTGAAAATATGTAACGAATGAGTCGCACGCTACGATTACATAAACTCTACCGTAAATACGCATACCGTGCGCCTGCGGGTGCCCGCGACTGTGAGTATGTGCACGTACGGGAGAGCGTACGCATGCGCAGTGCGGACCAGTATGAGGTGCAAATATGGCAGTGTGTGTAGAGATATTTTTCTGACTTTGACATCACACAGGTAAGGAATTAAGAAAATCTTTATTTAAGGGTGAAGATGTTTCTCACAAAATCGTTGCCCCAATGCATCATTGAAATTCAAGCTGGAAAGATGATTTTAATATATCACTTGTACATTTTGTATTGCTCTTCTGGTGACAATGTAGTTTGTTTTTGTCAATTACCATTTTAATAATAGGGTAAAGAAAATTAAGTGGATTTTTGAAAGAAAACAATACTGTCAATATACTATTAAAACAAATTAAAATGGTAAAAGTTATTGTACTTTAAGTAAAAATAAAAGAGCCAAAATATCAATCCCAGTTTTGGATTACTTTAATTAACAAAAAAAAATGCATATAGCAAAGGATAGTTTCAATCTGCCTATCTCTGGGTTATGGGCCCAGCATGCTTCCATTGCAGTACTCTGCTGCACATGTAAGTGCAAGAGATCCTGAAGCACTCACTCATCATGGGAAAGTACCAATGTGTTTCTTCATTGGTTGATGGAAGAAACATCTTACAAAAACTCTCCAGATTATTGACTTTTTAAAGTTTTTCTAGGAAACGTTCTTGATGAATGCTTATTAGCCTTTGTCAGTATGTACTTTTTGCAAAGTGTCTCTGTGGTGCAATTGGTTAGTGTGTAAGGCTATTAACCAAAAGGTTGGTGGTTCAATCCCACCCAGGGACGTAATTGACCTTGTGATCAGAGTTTGGTGATCTTTAAGTAGACAAGTCAAAATTTCAAACCCCCTCTTATTGTGTAGGGTACCTGGCCTTCTCTGATGTTATCAGAGTTAGATTTGATTCAGTGATTTTATAAAAAACAGCTAGGAAGCACAATTTAGCAGTGGGTTGCAGAGAAAAAAAATATGCTGGCAAAAAAATCCAATTGAGTTATTAAACAGCTCTTCATTTTCTGGTTTATTTTTATGCTAACAAATTTGTTCTCTGAAAAGTGTCCACAAAGCCAAGTCTCTGATTAACACCTTTGTAGGGATGGTTTTTCACCTATTACTAAATTAAACTTGCTTCATTGGAAAGGCAGCAAGATGCATCCTCATTTCAATGTCTACTGAAATAATACAGGTTGACACCAGGAAACATTAACGCCACTGCATCCTTGCTGCTTTCTCATGTGGAAGTCTGTTTAATGTGAAAACAAGGTGATATCTAATTAGCACACAGGTAAGGAATTAAGAAAATCTTTATTTAAGGGTGAAGATGTTTCTCACAAAATCGTTGCCCCAATGCATCATTGAAATTCAAGCTGGAAAGATGATTTTAATATATCACTTGTACATTTTGTATTGCTCTTCTGGTGACAATGTAGTTTGTTTTTGTCAATTACCATTTTAATAATAGGGTAAAGAAAATTAAGTGGATTTTTGAAAGAAAACAATACTGTCAATATACTATTAAAACAAATTAAAATGGTAAAAGTTATTGTACTTTAAGTAAAAATAAAAGAGCCAAAATATCAATCCCAGTTTTGGATTACTTTAATTAACAAAAAAAAATGCATATAGCAAAGGATAGTTTCAATCTGCCTATCTCTGGGTTATGGGCCCAGCATGCTTCCATTGCAGTACTCTGCTGCACATGTAAGTGCAAGAGATCCTGAAGCACTCACTCATCATGGGAAAGTACCAATGTGTTTCTTCATTGGTTGATGGAAGAAACATCTTACAAAAACTCTCCAGATTATTGACTTTTTAAAGTTTTTCTAGGAAACGTTCTTGATGAATGCTTATTAGCCTTTGTCAGTATGGACTTTTTGCAAAGTGTCTCTGTGGTGCAATTGGTTAGTGTGTAAAGCTATTAACCAAAAGGTTTGTGGTTCAATCCCACCCAGGAACGTAATTGACCTTGTGATCAGATTTTGGTGATATTTAAGTAGACAAGTGAAAATTTCAAACCCCCTCTTATTGTGTAGGGTACCTGGCCTTCTCTGATGTAATCAGAGTTAGATTTGATTCAGTGATTTTATAAAAAACAGCTAGGAAGCACAATTTAGCAGTGGGTTGCAGAGAAAAAAAATATGCTGGCAAAAAAAATCCAATTGAGTGATTAAACAGCTCTTCATTTTCTGGCTTTATTTTTATGCTAACAAATTTGTTCTCTGAAAAGTGTCCACAAAGCCAAGTCTCTGATTAACACCTTTGTAGGGATGGTTTTTCACCTATTACTAAATTAAACTTGCTTCATTGGAAAGGCAGCAAGATGCATCCTCATTTCAATGTCTACTGAAATAATACAAGTTGACACCAGGAAACATTAACGCCACTGCATCCTTGCTGCTTTCTCATGTGGAAGTCTGTTTAATGCGAAAACAAGGTGATATCTAATTAGCACACAGGTAAGGAATTAAGAAAATCTTTATTTAAGGGAGAAGATGTTTCTCACAAAATCGTTGCCCCAATGCATCATTGAAATCCAAGCTGGAAAGATGATTTTAATATATCACTTGTACATTTTGTATTGCTCTTCTGGTGACAATGTAGTTTGTTTTTGTCAATTACCATTTTAATAATAGGGTAAAGAAAATTAAGTGGATTTTTGAAAGAAAACAATACTGTCAATATACTATTAAAACAAATTAAAATGGTAAAAGTTATTGTACTTTAAGTAAAAATAAAAGAGCCAAAATATCAATCCCAGTTTTGGATTACTTTAATTAAAAAAAAAAAGCATACAGCAGAGGATAGTTTCAATCTGCCTACCTCTGGGTTATGAGCCCAGCATGCTTCCATTGCTGTACTCTGCTGCACATGTAAGTGCAAGAGATCCTGAAGCACTCACTCATCATGGGAAAGTACCAATGTGTTTCTTCATTGGTTGATGGAAGAAACATCTTACAAAAACTCTCCAGATTATTGACTTTTTAAAGTTTTTCTAGGAAACGTTTTAGATGAATGTTTATTAGCCTTTGTCAGTATGCACTTATGCAAAGTGTCTCTGTGGCGCAATCAGTTAGTGTGTATGGCTATTAACTAAAAGGTTGGTGGTTCAATCCCACCCAGGGATGTAATTGATCTTATCAGATTTTGGTGATCTTTAAGTAGACAAGTCAAAATTTCAAACCCCCTCTTATGGTGTAGGGTACCTGGCCTTCTCTGATGTAATCAGAGTTAGATTTGATTCATTGCTTTTATAAAAACAGCTAGGAAGCACAATTTAGCAGTGGTTTGCAGAGAAAAAAAATATGCTGGCAGAAAAATCCAATTGAGTGATTAAACAGCTCTTCATTTTCTGGCTTTATTTTTATGCTAACAAATTTGTTCTCTGAAAAGTGTCCACAAAGCCAAGTCTCTGATTAACACCTTTGTAAGGATGGTTTTTCACCTATTACTAAATTAAACTTGCTTCATTGGAAAGGCAGCAAGATGCATCCTCATTTCAATGTCTACTGAAATAATACAAGTTGACACCAGGAAACATTAACGCCACTGCATCCTTGCTGCTTTCTCATGTGGAAGTCTGTTTAATGCGAAAACAAGGTGATATCTAATTATCACACAGGTACGGAATTAAGAAAATCTTTATTTAAGGGTGAAGATGTTTCTCACAAAATCGTTGCCCCAATGCATCATTGAAATTCAAGCTGGAAAGATGATTTTAATATATCACTTGTACATTTTGTATTGCTCTTCTGGTGACAATGTAGTTTGTTTTTGTCAATTACCATTTTAATAATAGGGTAAAGAAAATTAAGTGGATTTTTGAAAGAAAACAATACTGTCAATATACTATTAAAACAAATTAAAATGGTAAAAGTTATTGTACTTTAAGTAAAAATAAAAGCCAAAATATCAATCCCAGTTTTGGATTACTTTAATTAACAAAAAAAAAGCATATAGCAGAGGATAGTTTCAATCTGCCTACCTCTGGGTTATGGGCCCAGCATGCTTCCATTGCTGTACTCAGCTGCACATGTAAGTGCAAGAGATCCTGAAGCACTCACTCATCATGGGAAAGTACCAATGTGTTTCTTCGTTGGTTGATGGAAGAAACATCTTACAAAAACTCTCCAGATTATTGACTTTTTAAAGTTTTTCTAGGAAACGTTTTAGATGAATGCTTATTAGCCCTTGTCAGTATATACTTTTGCAATGTGTCTCTGTGGCGCAATCAGTTAGTGTGTAGAGCTATTAACCAAAAGGTTGGTGGTTCAATCCCACCCAGGTACGTAATTGACCTTGTTATCAGATTTTGGTGATCTTTAAGTAGACAAGTCAAAATTTCAAACCCCCTGTTATGGTGTAGGGTACCTGGCCTTCTCTGATGTAATCAGAGTTAGATTTGATTCAGTGATTTTATAAAAAACAGCTAGGAAGCACAATTTAGCAGTGGGTTGCAGAGAAAAAAAATATGCTGGCAAAAAAAATCCAATTGAGTGATTAAACAGCTCTTCATTTTCTGGCTTTATTTTTATGCTAACAAATTTGTTCTCTGAAAAGTGTCCACAAAGCCAAGTCTCTGATTAACACCTTTGTAGGGATGGTTTTTCACCTATTACTAAATTAAACTTGCTTCATTGGAAAGGCAGCAAGATGCATCCTCATTTCAATGTCTACTGAAATAATACAAGTTGACACCAGGAAACATTAACGCCACTGCATCCTTGCTGCTTTCTCATGTGGAAGTCTGTTTAATACGAAAACAAGGTGATATCTAATTAGCACACAGGTAAGGAATTAAGAAAATCTTTATTTAAGGGTGAAGATGTTTCTCACAAAATCGTTGCCCCAATGCATCATTGAAATTCAAGCTGGAAAGATGATTTTAATATATCACTTGTACATTTTGTATTGCTCTTCTGGTGACAATGTAGTTTGTTTTTGTCAATTACCATTTTAATAATAGGGTAAAGAAAATGAAGTGGATTATTGAAAGAAAACAATACTGTCAATATACTATTAAAACAAATTAAAATGGTAAAAGTTATTGTACTTTAAGTAAAAATAAAAGAGCCAAAATATCAATCCCAGTTTTGGATTACTTTAATTAACAAAAAAAAATGCATATAGCAGAGGATAGTTTCAATCTGCCTACCTCTGGGTTATGGGCCCAGCATGCTTCCATTGCTGTACTCTGCTGCACATGTAAGTGCAAGAGATCCTGAAGCACTCACTCATCATGGGAAAGTACCAATGTGTTTCTTCGTTGGTTGATAGAAGAAACATCTTACAAAAACTCTCCAGATTATTGACTTTTTTAAGTTTTTCTAGGAAACGTTTTAAATGAATGCTTATTAGCATTTGTCAGTATGTACTTTTGCAAAGTGTCTCTGTGGCGCAATCAGTTAGTGTGTACGGCTATTAACCAAAAGGTTGGTGGTTCAATCCCACCCAGGGACGTAATTGACCTTGTTATCAGATTTTGGTGATCTTTAAGTAGACAAGTCAAATTTCATACCCCCTGTTATTGTGTAGGGTACCTGGCCTTCTCAGATGTAATCAGAGTTAGATTTGATTCAGTGATTTTATAAAAACATCTAGGAAGCACAATTTAGCAGTGGGTTGCAGAGAAAAAGAAATATGCTGGCAAAAAAATCAAATTGCGTGATTAAACAGCTCTTCATTTTCTGGCTTTATTTTTATGCTAACAAATTTGTTCTCTGAAAAGTGTCCACAAAGCCAAGTCTCTGATTAACACCTTTGTAGGGATGGTTTTTCACCTATTACTAAATTAAACTTGCTTCATTGGAAAGGCAGCAAGATGCATCCTCATTTCAATGTCTACTGAAATAATACAGGTTGAAACCAGGAAACATTAACGCCACTGCATCCTTGCTGCTTTCTCATGTGGAAGTCTGTTTAATGTGAAAACAAGGTGATATCTAATTAGCACACAGGTAAGGAATTACGAAAATCTTTATTTAAGGGTGAAGATGTTTCTCACAAAATTGTTGCCCCAATGCATCATTGAAATTCAAGCTGGAAAGATGATTTTAATATATCACTTGTACATTTTGTATTGCTCTTCTGGTGACAATGTAGTTTTTTTTGTCAATTACCATTTTAATAATAGGGTAAAGAAAATTAAGTGGATTTTTGAAAGAAAACTATACTGTCAATATACTATTAAAACAAATTAAAATGGTAAAAGTTATTGTACTTTAAGTAAAAATAAAAGAGCAAAAATATCAATCCCAGTTTTGATTACTTAAATTAACAAAAAAAAATGCATATAGCAAAGGATAGTTTCAATCTGCCTACCTCTGGGTTATGGGTCCAGCATGCTTCCATTGCAGTACTCTGCTGCACATGTAAGTGCAAGAGATCCTGAAGCACTCACTCATCATGGGAAAGTACCAATGTGTTTATTCGTTGGTTGATAGAAGAAACATCTTACAAAAACTCTCCAGATTATTGATTTTTTAATGTTTTTCTAGGAAACGTTCTAGATGTATGCTTATTAGCCTTTGTCAGTATGTACTTTTTGCAAAGTGTCTCTGTGGCGCAATCGGTTAGTGTGTTCGGCTATTAACCAAAAGGTTGGTGGTTCAATCCCACCCAGGGACGTAATTGACCTTGTGATCAGATTTTGGTGATATTTAAGTAGACAAGTCAAAATTTCAAACCCCCTCTTATTGTGTAGGGTACCTGGCCTTCTCTGATGTAATCAGAGTTAGATTTGATTCAGTGATTTTATAAAAAACTGCTAGGAAGCACAATTTAGCAGTGGGTTGCAGAGAAAAAAAATATGCTGGCAGAAAAATCCAATTGAGTGATTAAACAGCTCTTCATTTTCTGGCTTTATTTTTATGCTAACAAATTTGTTCTCTGAAAAGTGTCCACAAAGCCAAGTCTCTGATTAACACCTTTGTAGGGATGGTTTTTCACCTATTACTAAATTAAACTTGCTTCATTGGAAAGGCAGCAAGATGCATCCTCATTTCAATGTCTACTGAAATAATACAGGTTGACACCAGGAAACATTAACGCCACTGCATCCTTGCTGCTTTCTCATGTGGAAGTCTGTTTAATGTGAAAACAAGGTGATATCTAATTAGCACACAGGTAAGGCATTAAGAAAATCTTTATTTAAGGGTGAAGATGTTTCTCACAAAATCGTTGCCCCAATGCATCATTGAAATTCAAGCTGGAAAGATGATTTTAATATATCACTTGTACATTTTGTGTTGCTCTTCTGGTGACAATGTAGTTTGTTTTTGTCAATTACAATTTTAATAATAGGGTAAAGAAAATTAAGTGGATTTTTGAAAGAAAACAATACTGTCAATATACTATCAAAACAAATTAAAATGGTAAAAGTTATTGTACTTTAAGTAAAAATAAAAGAGCCAAAATATCAATCCCAGTTTTGGATTACTTTAATTAACAAAAAAAATGCATATAGCAAAGGATAGTTTCAATCTGCCTACCTCTGGGTTATGGGCCCAGCATGCTTCCATTGCAGTACTCTGCTGCACATGTAAGTGCAAGAGATCCTGAAGCACTCACTCATCATGGGAAAGTACCAATGTGTTTCTTCATTGGTTGATGGAAGAAACATCTTACAAAAACTCTCCAGATTATTGACTTTTTAAAGTTTTTCTAGGAAACGTTCTAGATGAATGCTTATTAGCCTTTGTCAGTATGGACGTTTGCAAAGTGTCTCTGTGGTGCAATTGGTTAGTGTGTAAGGCTATTAACCAAAAGGTTGGTGGTTCAATCCCACCCTGGGACGTAATTGACCTTGTGATCAGATTTTGGTGATATTTAAGTAGACAAGTCAAAATTTCAAACCCCATCTTATTGTGTAGGGTACCTGGCCTTCTCTGATGTTATCAGAGTTAGATTTGATTCAGTGATTTTATAAAAAACAGCTAGGAAGCACAATTTAGCAGTGGGTTGCAGAGAAAAAAAATATGCTGGCAAAAAAATCCAATTGAGTGATTAAACAGCTCTTCATTTTCTGGTTTATTTTTATGCTAACAAATTTGTTCTCTGAAAAGTGTCCACAAAGCCAAGTCTCTGATTAACACCGTTGTAGGGATGGTTTTTCACCTATTACTAAATGAAACTTGCTTCATTGGAAAGGCAGCAAGATGCATCATCATTTCAATGTCTACTGAAATAATACAGGTTGACACCAGGAAACATTAACGCCACTGCATCCTTGCTGCTTTCTCATGTGGAAGTCTGTTTAATGTGAAAACAAGGTGATATCTAATTAGCACACAGGTAAGGAATTAAGAAAATCTTTATTTAA
This sequence comes from Pseudophryne corroboree, assembly GCF_028390025.1. Classification (NCBI taxonomy): domain Eukaryota; kingdom Metazoa; phylum Chordata; class Amphibia; order Anura; family Myobatrachidae; genus Pseudophryne; species Pseudophryne corroboree. Next base: position 54,496 of record NW_026968981.1, read on the forward strand.
GGGTGAAGATGTTTCTCACAAAATCGTTGCCCCAATGCATCATTGAAATTCAAGCTGGAAAGATGATTTTAATATATCACTTGTACATTTTGTATTGCTCTTCTGGTGACAATGTAGTTTGTTTTTGTCAATTACCATTTTAATAATAGGGTAAAGAAAATGAAGTGGATTTTTGAAAGAAAACAATACTGTCAATATACTATTAAAACAAATTAAAATGGTAAAAGTTATTGTACTTTAAGTAAAAATAAAAGAGACAAAATGTCAATCCCAGTTTTGGATTACTTTAATTAACAAAAAAAAATGCATATAGCAGAGGATAGTTTCAATCTACCTATCTCTGGGTTATGGGCCCAGCATGCTTCCATTGCAGTACTCTGCTGCACATGTAAGTGCAAGAGATCCTGAAGCACTCACTCATCATGGGAAAGTACCAATGTGTTTCTTCATTGGTTGATGGAAGAAACATCTTACAAAAACTCTCCAGATTATTGACTTTTTAAAGTTTTTCTAGGAAACGTTCTTGATGAATGCTTATTAGCCTTTGTCAGTATGTACTTTTTGCAAAGTGTCTCTGTGGTGCAATTGGTTAGTGTGTAAGGCTATTAACCAAAAGGTTGGTGGTTCAATCCCACCCAGGAACGTAATTGACCTTGTGGTCAGATTTTGGTGATATTTAAGTAGACAAGTCAAAATTTCAAACCCCCTCTTATTGTGTAGGGTACCTGGCCTTCTCTGATGTAATCAGAGTTAGATTTGATTCAGTGATTTTATAAAAAACAGCTAGGAAGCACAATTTAGCAGTGGGTTGCAGAGAAAAAAAATATGCTGGCAAAAAAAATCAAATTGAGTGATTAAACAGCTCTTCATTTTCTGGCTTTATTTTTATGCTAACAAATTTGTTCTCTGAAAAGTGTCCACAAAGCCAAGTCTCTGATTAACACCTTTGTAGGGATGGTTTTTCACCTATTACTAAATTAAACTTGCTTCATTGGAAAGGCAGCAAGATGCATCCTCATTTCAATGTCTACTGAAATAATACAAGTTGACACCAGGAAACATTAACGCCACTGCATCCTTGCTGCTTTCTCATGTGGAAGTCTGTTTAATGCGAAAACAAGGTGATATCTAATTAGCACACAGGTAAGGAATTAAGAAAATCTTTATTTTAAAGGGTGAAGATGTTTCTCACAAAATCGTTGCCCCAATGCATCATTGAAATTCAAGCTGGAAAGATGATTTTAATATATCACTTGTACATTTTGTATTGCTCTTCTGGTGACAATGTAGTTTGTTTTTGTCAATTACCATTTTAATAATAGGGTAAAGAAAATTAAGTGGATTTTTGAAAGAAAACAATACTGTCAATATACTATTAAAACAAATTAAAATGGTAAAAGTTATTGTACTTTAAGTAAAAATAAAAGAGCCAAAATATCAATCCCAGTTTTGGATTACTTTAATTAAAAAAAAAAAAGCATACAGCAGAGGATAGTTTCAATCTGCCTACCTCTGGGTTATGAGCCCAGCATGCTTCCATTGCTGTACTTTGCTGCACATGTAAGTGCAAGAGATCCTGAAGCACTCACTCATCATGGGAAAGTACCAATGTGTTTCTTCGTTGGTTGATGGAAGAAACATCTTACAAAAACTCTCCAGATTATTGACTTTTTAAAGTTTTTCTAGGAAACGTTTTAGATGAATGCTTATTAGCCTTTGTCAGTATGCACTTTCGCAAAGTGTCTTTGTGGCGCAATCAGTTAGTGTGTATGGCTATTAACTAAAAGGTTGGTGGTTCAATCCCACCCAGGGATGTAATTGATCTTGTTATCAGATTTTGGTGATCTTTAAGTAGACAAGTCAAAATTTCAAACCCCCTCTTATGGTGTAGGGTACCTGGCCTTCTCTGATGTAATCAGAGTTAGATTTGATTCATTGATTTTATAAAAACAGCGAGGAAGCACAATTTAGCAGTGGTTTGCAGAGAAAAAAAATATGCTGGCAGAAAAATCCAATTGAGTGATTAAACAGCTCTTCATTTTCTGGCTTTATTTTTATGCTAACAAATTTGTTCTCTGAAAAGTGTCCACAAAGCCAAGTCTCTGATTAACACCTTTGTAAGGATGGTTTTTCACCTATTACTAAATTAAACTTGCTTCATTGGAAAGGCAGCAAGATGCATCCTCATTTCAATGTCTACTGAAATAATACAAGTTGACACCAGGAAACATTAACGCCACTGCATCCTTGCTGCTTTCTCATGTGGAAGTCTGTTTAATGCGAAAACAAGGTGATATCTAATTATCACACAGGTAAGGAATTAAGAAAATCTTTATTTAAGGGTGAAGATGTTTCTCACAAAATCGTTGCCCCAATGCATCATTGAAATTCAAGCTGGAAAGATGATTTTAATATATCACTTGTACATTTTGTATTGCTCTTCTGGTGACAATGTAGTTTGTTTTTGTCAATTACCATTTTAATAATAGGGTAAAGAAAATTAAGTGGATTTTTGAAAGAAAACAATACTGTCAATATACTATTAAAACAAATTAAAATGGTAAAAGTTATTGTACTTTAAGTAAAAATAAAAGAGCCAAAATATCAATCCCAGTTTTGGATTACTTTAATTAACAAAAAAAAAATGCATATAGCAGAGGATAGTTTCAATCTGCCTACCTCTGGGTTATGGGCCCAGCATGCTTCCATTGCAGTACTCTGCTGCACATGTAAGTGCAAAAGATCCTGAAGCACTCACTCATCATGGGAAAGTACCAATGTGTTTCTTCGTTGGTTGATGGAAGAAACATCTTACAAAAACTCTCCAGATTATTAACTTTTTAAAGTTTTTCTAGGAAACGTTTTAGATGAATGCTTATTAGCCCTTGTCAGTATATACTTTTGCAATGTGTCTCTGTGGCGCAATCAGTTAGTGTGTACGGCTATTAACCAAAAGATTGGTGGTTCAATCCCACCCAGGTACGTAATTGACCTTGTTATCAGATTTTGGTGATCTTTAAGTAGACAAGTCAAAATTTCAAACCCCCTGTTATGGTGTAGGGTACCTGGCCTTCTCTGATGTAATCAGAGTTAGATTTGATTCAGTGATTTATAAAAACAGCTAGGAAGCACAATTTAGCAGTGGGTTGTAGAGAAAAAGAAATATGCTGGCAGAAAAATCCAATTGAGTGATTAAACAGCTCTTCATTTTCTGGCTTTATTTTTATGCTAACAAATTTGTTCTCTGAAAAGTGTCCACAAAGCAAAGTCTCTGATTAACACCTTTGTAGGGATGGTTTTTCACCTATTACTAAATTAAACTTGCTTCATTGGAAAGGCAGCAAGATGCATCCTCATTTCAATGTCTACTGAAATAATACAAGTTGACACCAGGAAACATTAACGCCACTGCATCCTTGCTGCTTTCTCATGTGGAAGTCTGTTTAATGTGAAAACAAGGTGATATCTAATTAGCACACAGGTAAGGAAATAAGAAAATCTTTATTTAAGGGTGAAGATGTTTCTCACAAAATCGTTGCCCCAATGCATCATTGAAATTCAAGCTGGAAAGATGATTTTAATATATCACTTGTACATTTTGTATTGCTCTTCTGGTGACAATGTAGTTTGTTTTTGTCAATTACCATTTTAATAATAGGGTAAAGAAAATGAAGTGGATTTTTGAAAGAAAACAATACTGTCAATATACTATTAAAACAAATTAAAATGGTAAGAGTTATTGCACTTTAAGTAAAAATAAAAGAGCCAAAATATCAATCCCAGTTTTGGATTACTTTAATTAACAAAAAAAATGCATATAGCAAAGGATAGTTTCAATCTGCCTACCTCTGGGTTATGGGCCCAGCATGCTTCCATTGCAGTACTCTGCTGCACATGTAAGTGCAAGAGATCCTGAAGCACTCACTCATCATGGGAAAGTACCAATGTGTTTCTTCATTGGTTGATGGAGGAAACATCTTACAAAAACTCTCCAGATTATTGACTTTTTAAAGTTTTTCTAGGAAACGTTCTAGATGAATGCTTATTAGCCTTTGTCAGTATGGACTTTTGCAAAGTGTCTCTGTGGTGCAATTGGTTAGTGTGTAAGGCTATTAACCAAAAGGTTGGTGGTTCAATCCCACCCAGGGACGTAATTGACCTTGTGATCAGATTTTGGTGATATTTAAGTAGACAAGTCAAAATTTCAAACCCCCTCTTATTGTGTAGGGTACCTGGCCTTCTCTGATGTTACCAGAGTTAGATTTGATTCAGTGATTTTATAAAAAACAGCTAGGAAGCACAATTTAGCAGTGGGTTGCAGAGAAAAAAAATATGCTGGCAAAAAAATCCAATTGAGTGATTAAACAGCTCTTCATTTTCTGGTTTATTTTTATGCTAACAAATTTGTTCTCTGAAAAGTGTCCACAAAGCCAAGTCTCTGATTAACACCGTTGTAGGGATGGTTTTTCACCTATTACTAAATTAAACTTGCTTCATTGGAAAGGCAGCAAGATGCATCCTCATCTCAATGTCTACTGAAATAATACAGGTTGACACCAGGAAACATTAACGCCACTGCATCCTTGCTGCTTTCTCATGTGGAAGTCTGTTTAATGTGAAAACAAGGTGATATCTAATTAGCACACAGGTAAGGAATTAAGAAAATCTTTATTTAAGGGTGAAGATGTTTCTCACAAAATCGTTGCCCCAATGCATCATTGAAATTCAAGCTGGAAAGATGATTTTAATATATCACTTGTACATTTTGTATTGCTCTTCTGGTGACAATGTAGTTTGTTTTTGTCAATTACCATTTTAATAATAGGGTAAAGAAAATGAAGTG
>NW_026968982.1:0-59238 GCF_028390025.1 Pseudophryne corroboree
GAATGTGGTGTCAATAGCTTCAATGTTACGCTTAGTGATGGTAGCCTTAGGAGGTAGAGATGGGGAAGTCGAGAGAGATAGGTTGAAGGAGAGCAGGTGGTGGTCAGAGAGGGGAAATGGGGAGTTGGAAAAATCAGAAATATCACAGCGGTGAGTGAAGACCAGATCCAGTGAGCTCCCATTCACATGGGAGGGTGAGGAGGTCCACTGGGAGAGACCAAGTGAAGAGGTGAGGTTAAGGAGTTTAGAGGCAGGGGATTGTGTGGGGATGTCAATAGGGATGTTGAAATCGCCTAGGATAATGGTGGGAATGTCAGAAGAGAGGAAGTGAGGAAGCCAGGAAGCAAAGTTGTCGATGAATTTGGAAGCAGTGCCAGGGGGGCGGTAAATGACAGCTACTCTAAGATGGACTGGTTGGAAGAGGCATATGGCGTGGTCCTCAAATGTAGAGAATATAAGGGATGGTTCTGGTGGTATGAGTTGGTAGGAGTAACTAGAAGGTAAAAGGATCCCAACACCACCCCCATGGCGACCCCCAGGTCGGGGTGTGTGTGTGAATGTAAGGCCCCCAGCAGAGAGAGCAGCAGCAGAAGTAGTGTCAGAGGGCGTAATCCAAGTTTCAGTAATGGCTAGTAGGTGTAGGGAGTTGGAAATGAAAAGGTCATGAGTGGGGACCAGTTTGTTACAAACAGATCTGGCATTCCAGAGGGCACAGGATAGGGGGTATGAGTTTGTGGGAGAGATGTGAATTAGATTTTCAGGGTAGCTGTAGCGATGAGGTGGGATTAACTTTGAGGGCAGGGATGATGAGAGAGTAGTGATGGTACGGGTGCCTGAGCTAGGAGTGGAAACTGCAGGAGGTGGGCAGGGAGGGAGGTCAGTGTGATGTGGATGGGGGTGTGGGGAGGTGACAGGGAAGGGAGAGAGGGAGCAGGGCTGAGTTGTGGGGTAGCAGGACCATGGGGCAGAGGTGAATGAAAGTGGGGTAACAGGAAAGGTGGGGGAAGGAAACAGAGGGATGGAGGGGAGACAGAGGAGGGGAGAGAGGAGGAGGTGGAGGAGACTAGTGGGGAAGGATAAAGATACATTATTAGGTAGACACTGAGTGATGTGGGGAGTATAAGAAAACCTTGACATAGTGTTAAGTAGGTAAATAGGTTGAAGTAGTGGAAGTAGGAGAGGAGACTGTAAGGCAATCCGAGCAGAAGAATTGCAGAAATGCAGGTGAGAAAAGCAGTGTAGGCTCAAGGGGTGTAGATTTAGTATGAAATGAGTCAAAAGCGTAGATAAAGTGGGTGCAGAAATGTATTTGGAGTGTAAGAAATGAAAGGATTGTGAGAGGTTTAAGAAGCAATGGTAATTATGTTAGATGTTTTAAGTGTTTGCAGGCAAAATTGCATTGGTGCAGCTGTGCTTAAAAAACAAAATTACAATAATACAGATACAGGCATTTGTAGGTGAAATGGATGGTTTATGAAATGTCCAAGTAAGGTAGTTCTGTGCTATGTAATCAGATGCAACAATCAGGAGGTGAGTGATCTGAGGAGTAAGTGACTCACATTTGTTATTAGTTCTTCAGTTTTCTTTGTTTTGTTAGATTGGTGTGCTTCTGTTTTCCTTCTTTTTCACTTCGATTGAACGCTGATTGAACACTGCTGTTATGTGTCAATTTTATCACGCTTTGATAAAAATGCACGCTTAGATCAATAAATGCACAGCCAAATGGCTTTGCACAGCCTACACCATTGGACTTAAGTAGAAGACTATTACAAGTGAAACCAATAATTGAAATCTGTAACCACACCCCACCCCCTCAAATGCCAGGCAATAAATTACCTTAAAAACAACAACCAGGCATTCCACAAAGATTAAACTGGGTCTATATCATTCAAAACTTTAAAAAAGTACTTCAAAATCACATACTATGCAATAATGTTTCAATTTGCATTACCCAGCAGAATTAGCTTTGCATATATAGATATAGTGCAGCAGAATATATTGGTGGTTGTAGTCAATTGTAATTACCTGGAGGTGACAAGAAGAGAAGAAACGTCAATTCACAATCGATATCAGCTGAAGATAAATTAATGCTGATTGAACACTGCTGTTATGTGTCAATTTTATCACGCTTTGATAAAAATGCATGCTTAGATCAATAAATGCACAGCCTACACCATTGGACTTAAGTAGAAGACTATTACAAGTGAAACCAATAATTGAAATCTGTAACCACACCCCACCCCCTCAAATGCCAGGCAATAAATTACCATAAAAACAACAACCAGGCATTCCACAAATATTAAACTGGGTCTATATCATTCAAAACTTTAAAAAAGTACTTCAAAATCACTTACTATGCAATAATGTTTCAATTTGCATTACCCAGCAGAATTAGCTTTGCATATATAGATATAGTGCAGCAGAATATATTGGTGGTTGTAGTCAATTGTAATTACCTGTAGGTGACAAGAAGAGAAGAAATGTCAATTCACAATCGATATCAGCTGAAGATAAATTAACGCTGATTGAACGCTGCTGTTATGTGTCAATTTTATCACGCTTTGATAAAAATGCACGCTTAGATCAATAAATGCACAGCCAAACGGCTTTGCACAGCCTACACCATTGGACTTAAGTAGAAGACTATTACAAGTGAAACCAATAATTGAAATCTGTAACCACACCCCACCCCCTCAAATGCCAGGCAATAAATTACCTTAAAAACAACAACCAGGCATTCCACAAAGATTAAACTGGGTCTATATCATTCAAAACTTTAAAAAAGTACTTCAAAATCACATACTATGCAATAATGTTTCAATTTGCATTACCCAGCAGAATTAGCTTTGCATATATAGATATAGTGCAGCAGAATATATTGGTGGTTGTAGTCAATTGTAATTAACTGTAGGTGACAAGAAGAGAAGAAACGTCAATTCACAATCGATATCAGCTGAAGATAAATTAACGCTGATTGAACGCTGCTGTTATGTGTCAATTTTATCACGCTTTGATAAAAATGCACGCTTGGATCAATAAATGCACAGCCAAACGGCTTTGCACAGCCTACACCATTGGACTTAAGTAGAAGACTATTACAAGTAAAATCAATAATTGAAATCTGTAACCAAACCCCCCCCCACCTCAAATGCCAGGCAATAAATTACCTTAAAAACAACAACCAGGCATTCCACAAAGATTAAACTGGGTCTTTATCATTCAAAACTTTAAAAAAGTACTTAAAAATCACATACTATGCAATAATGTTTCAATTTGCATTACCCAGCAGAATTAGCTTTGCATATATAGATATAGTGCAGCAGAATATATTGGTGGTTGTAGTCAATTGTAATTACTCAGCAGAATTAGCTTTGCATATATAGATAGAGTGCAGCAGAATATATTGGTGGTTGTAGTCAATTGTAATTACCCAGCAGAATTAGCTTTGCAAATATAGATATAGTGCAGCAGAATATATTGGTGGTTGTAGTCAATTGTAATTACCCAGCAGAATTAGATCTTCATATATATAGTGCAGCAGAATATATTGGTGGTTGAAGTAAATTGTAATTACCCAGCAGCAGCTCTACTGCACTCAACATCACCAGTGCTCACAATATATATAATGCTATATACTATGCCATAGTGGTGCTTACTATATAACACCTCCTACTGCGTTCCCCCTGGCAATGAGCATGACACCCAGAGAGTGAAACCCCTGGCAATGAGCATGACACCCAGCACGTGAAACTCTTGGCGTTGAGCAGTTTTTGTAAAAGTAATTAGAAGCTTTACTGTAGGGCATAGTGTATCACAGATATTGTGGTGTGTGACATAATATGTTCCAAAGGGCATTAATGTGTGGGGCTTAACATGGTGGAAATTACTGTACTTTTTTCCCTGTGGTGGCCGAGGTCTGTTGGTGCAGGGTCAAGAACTAGGGTGTAAGGTAGTCTTTGCCTGCAAGGCTACGCTCATTTTATGGAGACCATACCCATACATTTAAGTGTGGCATATACCTGCGCTTGCTCGCGGGGTGAGAACATCTCCCTAATTGAATTCAGCGATATGAATAGAGGTTGTGCAGCAGCCACAGAAAGGGTTAATCTCTGCAGCTTGTCACTAAATTACATTGTTGCAATTTTAGCTGGGAGCTGCAATAATTACTCTAATACATAACACAGCCAACACTTCTATATTCACACAATATACTGCATGGTGAATATAGAAGTGGTGCTTGCTAAACAGCACCTCCTACTGCATTCCACATCACCGCTGGTCACACTCATATCAGGCCCATAATGCTGTATACTATGCCATAGTGGTGCTTACTATATAACACCAGGTGCTGTGCAGTGGTCAAAACACACTAACTGGTCCCATGCTGTTGTTGAACTAAAGGCCTATACACACGATGAGATTCGGTCTATGCTAATAGGTTTAAAAAGGTTACATAAAAGCTACTTTATGTATTTATTCATTAAAGTTTTTAAGTTGTATTTTACAACCATACAATGATATGATATATAATGTATCGTATAATCATTACATAATGTTGATGGCATTGAATTGTCTCTGCCTTGACTAGTGGCAGCAGCTTCAGCACTAGGTGGAAGTGGATCTTGATCTTTCCCTATTTTACCCTCCACCTTTTTGTTCTCCATTTTTTAATGTGTGGAATTATATGCCAGTAATATATCTGGAATTAGACGGTGGTAATGTCTGGAATTAGATACCACTAGATAGATACCAGATATCACTGTGACTGGAATGATGACATATGCACAGTGACAGGACACTACCACAGCACCCTACAGCAGCCATATGCGGCACAAGACACTGGAGTATTAGTAATGTACTGTAGTATACTGAGCACCACAAGACAATGAGCAGTGATACGGAGCACTGATGAGATTACTAGAACTGACACTGAGCAGCCAGATGCAGCACTGGACTATTAGTAATGTTCTGTAGTATACTGAGCACCACAATGCAGCACAAGACAATGAGCAGTGATACTGAGCACTGATGAGGATACTAGAACTGACACTGAGCAGCAAGATGCAGCACTGGACTATTAGTAATGTACTCTAGTATACTGAGCACCACATTGCAGCACAAGACAATGAGCAGTGATACTGAGCACTGATGAGGATACTACTGAGAACTGACACTGAGCAGGAGAGACACACTGCAATTTCATCTTGCGCCTCTTTTTTTATTTATCTTTGCATCATGTGCTGTTTGGGGCTATTTTTTTAAGTGCCATCCTGTCTGACACTGCAGTGCCACTCCTAGATGGGCCAGGTGTTTGTGCTGCCCACTTGGGTCGCTTAGCTTAGTCATCCAGGGACCTTGGTGCAAATTTTAGGACTAAAAATAATATTGGGAGGTGTGAGGTGTTCAGAATAGACTGGAAAGGAGTAGAAATTATGGTTATTGAGCTTAATACTATAGGATCAAAATTACCCCCAAATTCTATGATTTTAGCTGTTTGAGGTTTTAAAAAAAAATCACCCGAATACAAAACCCGAAAGGGTGGTTTTGCCAAAACGCGTCCGTATCCAAAACACAACTGCGGATCCGAAACCAAAACCAAAACATGAAACACGAAAAATGCCCGCTGCACATCTCTAGTTAGGGGAGAAGCATGTAGCCTTGTAGACTATGCACAGCTATATCTAGAAAAATATACGATCTAATCTTTAACCAACCAATGCAAGAAAGTATTTAATGTGAAAATACGAAACACTAGACTAATTGGAGGTGCGCCCTAAAGCAAATTACAATGTTAGGATTAGGGGGTTCGGAAAGACCTCTAGTGTAAACACTACTATATACATTTTAAGATAGGAAGGTACAAATTACATATTCACATTGCATCTATGGGCTGGATTCAAATGTCCCTTTCCTCCCTCAATCGTGCCCGTCAGCAGCTATTCTAATGTTGCTGCCAACGGGTGCGACATGTTTATTTCAGCTAGCTACCCCCAGGGGAAACAAGCTGAAATGTGTGCAAAGAGACCCATTTGGGCAACCAAACGGTGTCTTTTCATGATCGCGCCCATTACTTTATTCAGGTTTAGGTGCTTTGTGCACCTAAACCAGAGTGTAATGGGCGCAATAATTGAGGGCATTTGAATTTCCCTTATATGTGTGTGTGTGTGATATACACACAGACACACATACTGTATTTCTTTATATAATGGACACCTCAGTTTCTATTCATTCATGTCCTGCCCCCTACTCTGTCAGACCCCTTCCCCTCTACTTTTCTGACCCCAAACGCCACTCATTCTTGTTGAGTGCTGGTGGGCCCATTCAGAATTTTGCTATGGGGCCCACAAAGGTCTAGTTACGCCACTGGGCAGGGTTGTAGAGGAGGCGGTGCAAGGCATCCTGGGAACAGTCAAAGCTTTAGCCTGTTGGTGCCTTGGATCAAGATCCAACTCTACACCCCGATGTTAGTGTAGTGCCTTTTGGGGTTAAGGTTTTACAGAAAGTTACAGGTTTTTTTAATTTAGTAAAATATGCCCCATTTTAAAGATAGGGCATTTACATTTGTTGCACCTGTGCAGTACATAGCAGCCTGCAGGGCATGTACAGTGGCTTCATTTGGGTGCACATACATTGCCGGCTCCTGGTCGCAAACTGAAATTATTGTGTGTAAGTGGAATTAGCGGTGTTTATGTCATACAGGGGGTGGGGGAGGTTTGTGATTGGTGGGGGGCACGCTGTGTGATTATTATCCTGCATCTATACATACATGCGCTAACACCTGGACATACACTGATGTACCCACACCTAATATCCATACATACACGCCCTGACACCTGGACATACACCAACATTCCCACACCTGCATCTATACATACACATGCTGACACCTGGACATACACCAACATACAAGCACCTGCATCTATATATACACGCGCTGACAAATGGACATACACCGACGTACCCACACTTGCATCTATACATACATGCACTGACATCTGGACATACAAGCACCTGCATCTATACATACACGCGCTGACACCTGAACCTACACTGACGTTCCCACACCTGCATCTATACATACACGCGTTGACACCTGGACGTACACTGACGTACACACACCTACATCTATATATGCATGGATGCAAATGTGGGTACGTCTGTATACGTCCAGGTGTTAGCATGTGTATGTATAGATGTTAGGTGTGGGTACATCAGTGTATGTCCAGGTGTCAGCACATGTATGTATAGATTCACATGTGGGTAAGCCGGTGTACGTCCACGTGTCAGCATGTGTAGGTATAGATGCAGGTGTGGGTACGTTGGTGTACGTTTAGGGGTCAGCGTGTTTATCTATAGATGTTGGTGTGTGTATGTCAGTGTACGTACAGATATAGGTGTGTGTATGTATGTATGTATGTATGTATGTATGTATGTATATGTATAGAGGAAGGTGTGATACATACATATAACACATACATGATAGATACATACATATATCACACACACGATAGATAGATAGATAGATAGAACACATACATACAAGATAGATACATACATACATACATGATAGATACATATATATACACACACATACGATAGATAGATAGATAGATAGATAGATACATACATATATATTTATATATATATCACAAACATATATGATTCATACATATATCACACACACATACATGATACATACATGAGAAAGACCTGGGATGGTGATGAGGCCAGGGCCCCCTGCTGATGTTGCGTTGAGGAAGGCAGTGTTCCAGGGCGGATGCCAGTCGGGGAGAGCGCCGCGCAGCCCGGGAAAAATACTGCTGAGGAGCTACATCTGGAAGAGCCCCTGGGAGGGAGAGTGCCACATGCCCCATCCTGCGTGGCAGACTCTGCAGGCCTGCACATGGGAAAGGAGGTCTCTGGCCACACATACTCACCCTTCTGCTGAAGCCCCGCTGCTGTCCCCATCAGCGCTCTCCAGCGGGGAGCGGGGCCAGGATGAACCTCAACCTGTGAGAACTATCTTCATGATCAAGAGATCTCATATGCAAGATAAGTATGTGTTGGGATAGGGCTGGGGAGGGCGGCTGCTCGGGCACACCCCCGTCAAGTTAAGGAGATTTAACTGAGGAAGCACAAGGGAACTCTCGTCTGGGGACAACAACTGCAGGGAGACCACATCTTTTCAGATGAACATGGGAGGGCGGAAGGCTGCCTAATACTGAAGCACCCTCAGACATTAAACCATATGCAACAACTATTGCAAGCATTCCTGGGGGAAGGTCTGCAGCAGACGGATTTGCATACGGTGATGTCATCCAAGCAGTGGGCCAAAGTTGGCTGGAACCCTCATCTGTATATGAAAAGAGAAAAGGGGCATGCAGGGCATGGCGGCCTTTTGCGGCGCTTGTATAACCCCAAGTTTGCATTAAACACCCCCACCCTCCTTCGGTGTGGGGCTCATGTTGGCCATGCCCAAGCCCCTGAAGCATTCAAGCTGATTTCTTGCAGCAGCTGGGCACTGTAACAGCTTCAGAGCTGCTCTACAAGACAAGTAAAAGGGTGTGGGCCCTGCAGCACCACCTGTAGTTTGCATACACACATATATAGGACAGCATCTCTTATATGCCCCAGGGTCAATAAAATAGTATCCTTGTCTAGGCTATCCATCCCCTCAGATAAGGTATTTGTCCATGCCGCTACAGCACTACACACCCAGGCCGACGCAATTGCCGGTCTGAGTAAGGTACCTGAATGTGTATAAATGGACTTCAGGGTAATCTCCTGTTTGCGGTCAGCACACTCTTTGAAGGTAGCCGTATCCTGGGACGGGAGGGCTACCTTCTTGGATAAGCGTGTTAATGCTTTGTCCACCCTAGGGGAGCATTCCCATCGTAACCTATCCGTTGATGGGAAAGGATACGCCATAAGAATCCTTTTGGAAATCTGCAGTCTTTTATCTGGAGATTCCCAAGCTTTTTCACATAACTCGTTCAGCTCGTGTGAGGGGGGAAAGGTTACCTCAGGCTTCTTTCCCTTGTACATATGTACCCTCTTGTCAGCGACAGGGGGTTCCTCTGTGATGTGCAAAACATCTTTTATTGCCATAATCATAAATCGAATGGATTTTGCCAATTTTGGCTGTAACTTTGCATCATCGTAATCGACACTGGAGTCAGAATCCGTGTCGGTATCTGTGTCAACAATCTGGATAGTGGGCGCTTATGAGACCCTGACAGTCCCTGCAACATAGGATCAGGCATGGGTTGAAACCCTGACTGTCCCAAAGCTTCTGCCTTGTCTAATCTTTTGTGCAATGAGTTTACACTAGCATTTAAAACATTCCACATATCCATCCAATCAGCTGTCTGGCTATCAGAGGATGATCTCTGCTCCTGCGATCTTGAAGAGGATGCAGACCTCTTCTCTCTTCTCCTTCCTCTACCTGCAAAGAAAGGGGAATCTTAACTTCTTGCATATCTATTGGGCCGAAATGACTGCATCAGATAATGATGCGTCTTCATCCGTTGGGAGGGAACATAGGGCAAGAAGGTTGACTTACCTGCGGGAGCTGCCGAGATCAAATTAACTAGGCAGTCACCAAACAAGGCTTCACCTTCATAGGGAAGAGACTCCCTTTCTTCTTGGAGTCAGCATCAGAATTCTCTTGGTGAATCCACAATGCCCTCCTATCCGACACTGCCATGAAATTGGCCCGTGAACTCAAGAGTCCTATATCCCTTGCAGTCTCACGTAAGTATGCTGCAGTGTCCTTGATATGATACAACGTAAGGAGTATCCCATCTCTCCAGGGTATCTATATCGGATGACAAGGTATTCGACCAATTCTTGAATACTACTACTCACCCATGCACATGTAATGGCAGGTCTAAGTAATGTACCCGTGGTTACATAACTAGAAATAATGTAGCTTCCTGCATACGATCCGCTGGATTTGTGACAGGGCCCCGTGCAGAACAGGGGGTGACTCCCACTTTATTCTGTCCGCGGCGGGAAATGAATAAACAACCAGAATCCTTTTGGGGATTTGAAACCATCTTGTCGAGCTGGCCCAGACTTTCTCAAACAGAGATGGAGGAACGTTACATCAGCTTTCATTATATATCTATATATACATACATATAGACCCCTTTGTCAGGAACAGCAGGGTCTTCAGTGATTTTAATATGTCCTTAATATCCACAATCATGTACTGAATGCTCCTTGCCAATATTGGATCTAATCAGGAAACATTATGGTCGACATAAGTATCAGTATCCGTGTCAGTATCAGTGTGTAGTAACTGGGCAAAATAACATTTTTGCGACCCAGCGGGGCCTGAGGGAAAAGAAACATAGCCATGAATATCACATCTATTCTCTACGTCTGTGTCTGGGACACAGATTTATCCAACCTTACTCTGATATTACTGAAACATTTACCAAGTCAGTTATTGGTGGTGCCAACAGGGCCACCATCATATGTCTGCATTCCTAATATAGTTTCCTCTTGGGAAAAACATTCAGCCACCGACATGTTGACACACATATACCAAGTACCCACAGACACACCGGCTTATGGGGGACAGACCGTCAGTAAATCTGTCAGAGGGACACAGAGGATTTTTCAGCTCACAATCCAGCGCCAAAAGTACACAGTCTGGGAAATAATAAACTCTATAGTGATAGACTTGTAATGCTCTAAAGATGTTCTGGTGAGGTGAGGAAGAAGCCCCGCCGCTGTAATGGCGCGTATCTGTCCCGCTCAGAAATAATTAATTACGCTAGTGGGGTAAGGACAGTGCCCAGGCACTAATGTCCACTTTTTCCAGCCTTTTGTGAGGAATTTATGCTGCCCAGGGTGCCCCCCCCCCCCTGTGCCCTGCACCCTGCAGTGCCTGTGTTTGTGTGTGAGCATGGCGCGCAGCGTTCCGCTCGCTGCTCGGTACCTCAGAATGCCGTCACTGAAGAAGAAGTCTCTGTTCTTCTGCTACTCACCTGTCTTCTGGCTCTGTAAGGGGGTGACGGCAGGCTTCGGGAGTGTGCATCTAGGCGTACCCAGCGATCAGCACCCTCAGGAGCTAATGGTGTCCTGTCAGCCTGAAGCAGAGCCATTGAACTCACTAGAAGTTGGTCATACTTCTCTCCCCTAAGTCCCACGAAGCAGGGAGACTGTTGCCAGCAGCCTCCCTGAAAATAAAAAAAACTAACAAGTCTTTTCAGAGAAACTCAGTAGAGCTCCCCTGTAGTGCATCCAGTATCACTGCGCACAATACTAAAACTGGAGTCTGGAGGAGGGGCATAGAGGGAGGAGACAGTTCACACCCTTTGAAAGTCTTAAAGTGCCCATGTCTCCTGCGGATCCCGTCTATACCCCATGGTTCTTAATGTGACCCCAGCATCCTCTAGGACGTATGAGAAAACAAATAACGCACACACGAGGAGGAGAGAACTAAGGAAGCTATAAGGAGAAGAGGGGAGGGAGGGGGGGTTGAAAGGTAAGGTAGTAAAGGCATATTGGATAAACTACAACCTTATAGATATTCATTAATGTACCAGTAGTTAGAAGTAGAAGAGCTCTAACAGAAACCACAAAGCTTATCTAAAGCCACACCACACTGGATATGCCCAATCTCATTTGATTTTTGAAGCAAAGCAGTATTGGACTTTGTTAATACATGGATGGGAGACTGCTTGGTAGTATCAGATTCTTTAGGTGTTTTTAAACTACCAACACCATTTTCTTGGTACATTTAATTTTTACATGTATTCTTTTATGTACCAGAAGTTAGAAGTAGAAGAGCTGTAACAGAAACCACCAGCTCACCTACAGCCACAGCACACTGGATTTGCCCAATCTCTCCTGATCATGGAAGCTGAGCAGTGTTGGTCCTGGTTTTAGTACTTGGATGGGAGACCACAAGGAAATACCAGGAGCTGTGTGTATTTTTTCAATACTAACTAGAGATGAGCGCCTGAAATTTTTCGGGTTTTGTGTTTTGGTTTTGGGTTCGGTTCCGCGGCCGTGTTTTGGGTTCGAACGCGTTTTGGCAAAACCTCACCGAATTTTTTTTGTCGGATTCGGGTGTGTTTTGGATTCGGGTGTTTTTTTCAAAAAACACTAAAAAACAGCTTAAATCATAGAATTTGGGGGTCATTTTGATCCCAAAGTATTATTAACCTCAAAAACCATAATTTACACTCATTTTCAGTCTATTCTGAATACCTCACACCTCACAATATTATTTTTAGTCCTAAAATTTGCACCGAGGTCGCTGTGTGAGTAAGATAAGCGACCCTAGTGGCCGACACAAACACCGGGCCCATCTTGGAGTGGCACTGCAGTGTCACGCAGGATGTCCCTTCCAAAAAACCCTCCCCAAACAGCACATGACGCAAAGAAAAAAAGAGGCGCAATGAGGTAGCTGTGTGAGTAAGATTAGCGACCCTAGTGGCCGACACAAACACCGGGCCCATCTAGGAGTGGCACTGCAGTGTCACGCAGGATGGCCCTTCCAAAAAACCCTCCCCAAACAGCACATGACGCAAAGAAAAAAAGAGGCGCAATGAGGTAGCTGTGTGAGTAAGATTAGCGACCCTAGTGCAGAAGAAGACACAAACACCGGGCCCATCTAGGAGTGGCACTGCAGTGTCACGCAGGATGTCCCTTCCAAAAAACCCTCCCCAAACAGCACATGACGCAAAGAAAAAAAGAGGCGCAATGAGGTAGCTGTGTGAGTAAGATTAGCGACCCTAGTGGCCGACACAAACACCGGGCCCATCTAGGAGTGGCACTGCAGTGTCACGCAGGATGTCCCTTCCAAAAAACCCTCCCCAAACAGCACATGACGCAAAGAAAAAAAGAGGCGCAATGAGGTAGCTGACTGTGTGAGTAAGATTAGCGACCCTAGTGGCCGACACAAACACCGGGCCCATCTAGGAGTGGCACTGCAGTGTCACGCAGGATGGCCCTTCCAAAAAACCCTCCCCAATCAGCACATGATGCAAAGAAAAAGAAAAGAAAAAAGAGGTGCAAGATGGAATTGTCCTTGGGCCCTCCCACCCACCCTTATGTTGTATAAACAAAACAGGACATGCACACTTTAACCAACCCATCATTTCAGTGACAGGGTCTGCCACACGACTGTGACTGATATGACGGGTTGGTTTGGACCCCCCCCAAAAAAGAAGCAATTAATCTCTCATTGCACAAACTGGCTCTACAGAGGCAAGATGTCCACCTCATCTTCACCCTCCGATATATCACCGTGTACATCCCCCTCCTCACAGATTATCAATTCGTCCCCACTGGAATCCACCATCTCAGCTCCCTGTGTACTTTGTGGAGGCAATTGCTGCTGGTCAATGTCTCCGCGGAGGAATTGATTATAATTCATTTTAATGAACATCATCTTCTCCACATTTTCTGGATGTAACCTCGTACGCCGATTGCTGACAAGGTGAGCGGCGGCACTAAACACTCTTTCGGAGTACACACTTGTGGGAGGGCAACTTAGGTAGAATAAAGCCAGTTTGTGCAAGGGCCTCCAAATTGCCTCTTTTTCCTGCCAGTATAAGTACGGACTGTGTGACGTGCCTACTTGGATGCGGTCACTCATATAATCCTCCACCATTCTATCAATGTTGAGAGAATCATATGCAGTGACAGTAGACGACATGTCCGTAATCGTTGTCAGGTCCTTCAGTCCGGACCAGATGTCAGCATCAGCAGTCGCTCCAGACTGCCCTGCATCACCGCCAGCGGGTGGGCTCGGAATTCTGAGCCTTTTCCTCGCACCCCCAGTTGCGGGAGAATGTGAAGGAGGAGATGTTGACAGGTCGCGTTCCGCTTGACTTGACAATTTTGTCACCAGCAGGTCTTTCAACCCCAGCAGACTTGTGTCTGCCGGAAAGAGAGATCCAAGGTAGGCTTTAAATCTAGGATCGAGCACGGTGGCCAAAATGTAGTGCTCTGATTTCAACAGATTGACCACCCGTGAATCCTTGTTAAGCGAATTAAGGGCTCCATCCACAAGTCCCACATGCCTAGCGGAATCGCTCCGTGTTAGCTCCTCCTTCAATGTCTCCAGCTTCTTCTGCAAAAGCCTGATGAGGGGAATGACCTGACTCAGGCTGGCAGTGTCTGAACTGACTTCACGTGTGGCAAGTTCAAAGGGCATCAGAACCTTGCACAACGTTGAAATCATTCTCCACTGCGCTTGAGACAGGTGCATTCCACCTACTATATCGTGCTCAATTGTATAGGCTTGAATGGCCTTTTGCTGCTCCTCCAACCTCTGAAGCATATAGAGGGTTGAATTCCACCTCGTTACCACTTCTTGCTTCAGATGATGGCAGGGCAGGTTCAGTAGTTTTTGGTGGTGCTCCAGTCTTCTGTACGTGGTGCCTGTACGCCGAAAGTGTCCCGCAATTCTTCTGGCCACCGACAGCATCTCTTGCACGCCCCTGTCGTTTTTTAAAAAATTCTGCACCACCAAATTCAAGGTATGTGCAAAACATGGGACGTGCTGGAATTTGCCCATATTTAATGCACACACAATATTGCTGGCGTTGTCCGATGCCACAAATCCACAGGAGAGTCCAATTGGGGTAAGCCATTCCGCGATGATCTTCCTCAGTTGCCGTAAGAGGTTTTCAGCTGTGTGCGTATTCTGGAAAGCGGTGATACAAAGCGTAGCCTGCCTAGGAAAGAGTTGGCGTTTGCGAGATGCTGCTACTGGTGCCGCCGCTGCTGTTCTTGCGGCGGGAGTCCATACATCTACCCAGTGGGCTGTCACAGTCATATAGTCCTGACCCTGCCCTGCTCCACTTGTCCACATGTCCGTGGTTAAGTGGACATTGGGTACAACTGCATTTTTTAGGACACTGGTGAGTCTTTTTCTGACGTCCGTGTACATTCTCGGTATCGCCTGCCTAGAGAAGTGGAACCTAGATGGTATTTGGTAACGGGGGCACACTGCCTCAATAAATTGTCTAGTTCCCTGTGAACTAACGGCGGATACCGGACGCACGTCTAACACCAACATAGTTGTCAAGGCCTCAGTTATCCGCTTTGCAGTAGGATGACTGCTGTGATATTTCATCTTCCTCGCAAAGGACTGTTGAACAGTCAATTGCTTACTGGAAGTAGTACAAGTGGGCTTACGACTTCCCCTCTGGGATGACCATCGACTCCCAGCGGCAACAACAGCAGCGCCAGCAGCAGTAGGCGTTACACGCAAGGATGCATCGGAGGAATCCCAGGCAGGAGAGGACTCGTCAGAATTGCCAGTGACATGGCCTGCAGGACTATTGGCATTCCTGGGGAAGGAGGAAATTGACACTGAGGGAGTTGGTGGGGTGGTTTGCGTGAGCTTGGTTACAAGAGGAAGGGATTTACTGGTCAGTGGACTGCTTCCGCTGTCACCCAAAGTTTTTGAACTTGTCACTGACTTATTATGAATGCGCTGCAGGTGACGTATAAGGGAGGATGTTCCGAGGTGGTTAACGTCCTTACCCCTACTTATTACAGCTTGACAAAGGGAACACACGGCTTGACACCTGTTGTCCGCATTTCTGGTGAAATACCTCCACACCGAAGAGCTGATTTTTTTGGTATTTTCACCTGGCATGTCAACGGCCATATTCCTCCCACGGACAACAGGTGTCTCCCCGGGTGCCTGACTTAAACAAACCACCTCACCATCAGAATCCTCCTGGTCAATTTCCTCCCCAGCGCCAGCAACACCCATATCCTCCTCATCCTGGTGTACTTCAACACTGACATCTTCAATCTGACTATCAGGAACTGGACTGCGGGTGCTCCTTCCAGCACTTGCAGGGGGCGTGCAAATGGTGGAAGGCGCATGCTCTTCACGTCCAGTGTTGGGAAGGTCAGGCATCGCAACCGACACAATTGGACTCTCCTTGTGGATTTGGGATTTCGAAGAATGCACAGTTCTTTGCTGTGCTGCTTTTGCCAGCTTGAGTCTTTTCATTTTTCTAGCGAGAGGCTGAGTGCTTCCATCCTCATGTGAAGCTGAACCACTAGCCATGAACATAGGCCAGGGCCTCAGCCGTTCCTTGCCACTCCGTGTGGTAAATGGCATATTGGCAAGTTTACGCTTCTCCTCCGACAATTTTATTTTAGGTTTTGGAGTCCTTTTTTTTCTGATATTTGGTGTTTTGGATTTGACATGCTCTGTACTATGACATTGGGCATCGGCCTTGGCAGACGACGTTGCTGGCATTTCATCGTCTCGGCCATGACTAGTGGCAGCAGCTTCAGCACGAGGTGGAAGTGGATCTTGATCTTTCCCTAATTTTGGAACCTCAACATTTTTGTTCTCCATATTTTAATAGGCACAACTAAAAGGCACCTCAGGTAAACAATGGAGATGGATACTAGTATACAATTATGGACTGCCTGCCGACTGCAGACACAGAGGTAGCCACAGCCGTGAACTACCGTACTGTACTGTGTCTGCAGCTAATATAGACTGGTTGATAAAGAGAAGATGTCTATGTAACTATGTATGTATAAAGAAGACTGAAAAAAATCCACGGTTAGGTGGTATACAATTATGGACGGACTGCCTGCCGAGTGCAGACACAGAGGTAGCCACAGCCGTGAACTACCGTACTGTACTGTGTCTGCAGCTAATATAGACTGGTTGATAAAGAGAAGATGTCTATGTAACTATGTATGTATAAAGAAGAATGAAAAAAAACCACGGTTAGGTGGTATACAATTATGGACGGACTGCCTGCCGAGTGCAGACACAGAGGTAGCCACAGCCGTGAAGTACCGTACTGTACTGTGTCTGCAGCTAATATAGACTGGTTGATAAAGAGAAGATGTCTATGTAACTATGTATGTATAAAGAAGAATGGAAAAAATCCACGGTTAGGTGGTATTACAATTATGGACGGACTGCCTGCCGAGTGCAGAGACACAGAGGTAGCCACAGCCGTGAACTACCGTACTGTGTCTGCTGCGACTGGATGATAAATGATATAAAAAATATATATATATCACTACTGCAGCCGGACAGGTATATATTATATATTATATAATGACGGACCTGCTGGACACTGTCTGTCAGCAGAATGAGTTTTATTTTTATAGAATAAAAAAAAAAAACACACAAGTGAAGTCACACGACGAGTGTTTAACTTTTTCAGGCAATCACAATATAAGTATACTACTAACTATACTGGTGGTCAGTGTGGTCAGGTCACTGGTCAGTCACACTGGCAGTGGCACTCCTGCAGCAAAAGTGTGCACTGTTTAATTTTAATATAATATGTACTCCTGGCTCCTGCTATAACCTATAACTGGCACTGCAGTAGTGCTCCCCAGTCTCCCCCACAATTATAAGCTGTGTGAGCTGAGCAGTCAGACAGATATATAATATATATAGATGATGCAGCACACTGGCCTGAGCCTGAGCAGTGCACACAGATATGGTATGTGACTGACTGAGTCACTGTGTGTATCGCTTTTTTCAGGCAGAGAACGGATATATTAAATAAACTGCACTGTGTGTCTGGTGGTCACTCACTATATAATATATTATGTACTCCTGGCTCCTGCTATAACCTATAACTGGCACTGCAGTAGTGCTCCCCAGTCTCCCCCACAATTATAAGCTGTGTGAGCTGAGCAGTCAGACAGATATATATAATATTATATATAGATAATAGATGATGCAGCACACTGGCCTGAGCCTGAGCAGTGCACACAGATATGGTATGTGACTGACTGAGTCACTGTGTGTATCGCTTTTTTCAGGCAGAGAACGGATATATTAAATAAACTGCACTGTGTGTCTGGTGGTCACTCACTATATAATATATTATGTACTCCTGGCTCCTGCTATAACCTATAACTGGCACTGCAGTAGTGCTCCCCAGTCTCCCCCACAATTATAAGCTGTGTGAGCTGAGCAGTCAGACAGATATATATAATATTATATATAGATAATAGATGATGCAGCACACTGGCCTGAGCCTGAGCAGTGCACACAGATATGGTATGTGACTGACTGAGTCACTGTGTGTATCTCTTTTTTCAGGCAGAGAACGGATATATTAAATAAACTGCACTGTGTGTCTGGTGGTCACTCACTATATAATATATTATGTACTCCTGGCTCCTGCTATAACCTATAACTGGCACTGCAGTAGTGCTCCCCAGTCTCCCCCACAATTATAAGCTGTGTGAGCTGAGCAGTCAGACAGATATATATAATATTATATATAGATAATAGATGATGCAGCACACTGGCCTGAGCCTGAGCAGTGCACACAGATATGGTATGTGACTGACTGAGTCACTGTGTGTATCGCTTTTTTCAGGCAGAGAACGGATATATTAAATAAACTGCACTGTGTGTCTGGTGGTCACTCACTATATAATATATTATGTACTCCTGGCTCCTGCTATAACCTATAACTGGCACTGCAGTAGTGCTCCCCAGTCTCCCCCACAATTATAAGCTGTGTGAGCTGAGCAGTCAGACAGATATATATAATATTATATATAGATAATAGATGATGCAGCACACTGGCCTGAGCCTGAGCAGTGCACACAGATATGGTATGTGACTGAGTCACTGTGTGCTGTGTATCGCTTTTTTCAGGCAGAGAACGGATTATAAAGTAAACTGCACTGTCCTCACTAGTAAACTCTCTCCACTCAGTCTCTACACTTCTACAGTAACAGTACTCCTCCTAGTCAGCTCCAGTAAATCTCTCTCAGTCTCTTATAATCTAAATGGAGAGGACGCCAGCCACGTCCTCTCCCTATCAATCTCAATGCACGTGTGAAAATGGCGGCGACGCGCGGCTCCTTATATAGAATCCGAGTCTCGCGATAGAATCCGAGCCTCGCGAGAATCCGACAGCGTCATGATGACGTTCGGGCGCGCTCGGGTTAACCGAGCAAGGCGGGAAGATCCGAGTCTGCTCGGACCCGTGAAAAAAACCATGAAGTTCTGGCGGGTTCGGATTCAGAGAAACCGAACCCGCTCATCTCTAATACTAACACCGTTCTCTTGATGCATTCCATTTTGAAACATTGGGGCAGATCTATTAAGCCTGGTGAACTGATAAAGTGCAAGGTGATAAAGTACCAGCCAGTCAGCTCCTAACTGTCATTTTTCAAACCCAGCCTGTGACATGGCAATTAGGAGCTGATTGGCTGGTACTTTATCACCATGCAAATTATCATTTCACCAGGTTTAATAAATCGGCTGCTTACTCATTTATGTACGAGTAGTTAGAAGTAGAAGAACTCTAACAGAAACCACTAAGCTCATCTACAGCCACACCACACTGTATATGCCCAATATCACCTGATTTTAGGCCTGGTTTGTTCTTGGATGTGAGACCACCTGGGAATACCAGGTGCTGTAGGTAGTTTTATACTACCAACACCGTTCTCTTGATGCATTATATTTTGAAACTTATTCATTGATGTACCAGTAGTTAGAAGTAGAAGTTAGAAACAGCAAAAATCATCTACAGCCGCATCACACTGGATATGTCCAATCTAATCTGATGTTGGAAGCTAAGCAGTGTTGTGCCTGGTTAGTTTTTGGATTTCAGGTCCTGCCTTCTGGTTTGGCCATGGCACCTCGGAAATTCACCAAGGTCATGGCCGTGATGACGACCCTTCACCATCGGTGGACCAGGGAGGAATCTCTCCTCCCGATAAACATTCTGGAATTGCGGGCAGTGTTCAGTTCATTGACACTGGCCCTGCCTCTAGTACAGAACAGGCCTGTTCAAGTACAATCGGACAACGACACCACGGTAGTGTACACAAATCATCAAGGCGGCACTCGAAATTGCATGGCAAAGCTGGAAGTATCAAAAATCCTCAGTTGGGTAGAACGTCATCTGCCAGCAATATCGGCAGTGTTCATTCCCGGAGTCCTCAACTGGGAAGCGGATTTCCTCAGTCGTCAGTACGTTCACGCTGGAGAGTGGAGAGGCCGCAGCAGAAATGTCTGCACTGGTGTCAGTAGGTGACTGAGGCAGGGATGACTGGGAGATAGTGGGTGACTGAAGCATGTATGACTGGGAGATAGTGGGTGACTGAGGCCGGGGTGACTGGGAGATAGTCAGTGACTAAGGCAGGGGTGATAGGGATATAGTGGATGACTGTGGCAGGGGTGACAGGGACAGTAGGAGACTGAGGCAGGGGTGACAGGGATAGTGGGTGACTGAGGCAGGGGTGATAGGGTGACAGTGGGTGACTGAGGCAGAGGTGACAGGGATAGTGGGTGACTGAGGTAGGGGTGATATGGAGATAGTGGTTGACTGAGGCAGGGGTGACAGAGATAGTGGGTGACTAAAGCAGGGGTGACTGGTATAGTGGGTGACTGAGGCAGGGGTCGCAGGTATAGTGGTTAACTGAGGCAGCGGTGACTGGGAGATAGTGGGTAACTGGGGCAGGGGTGACAGGGAAAGTGTGTGACTCAGGCAGGGGTGATAGGGAGATAGTGGGCAGCAGATCACTGCCTCGCTGACAGCAGCACATCCCTGCTTCACTGACAGCAGCACATCCCTGCCTCATTGACAGCAGCACATACCTGCCTCACTTATAGCAGCACATCCCTGCCTCACTGGCAGCAGCAGATCCCTGCCTCACTGGCAGCAGCAGATCACTGCTTCACTGACATCAGCACATCCCTGCCTCACTGGCAGCAGCAGATCCCTGCCTTACTGACAGCTGTATTCAGACCTGATCTCTGCTGTGCATATTCACACAACAGGAGATCAGGTCTGAAGTGTGTGTGTGTGTGTGTGCTGGTGCCGCAGTGCACCTGCACATGCCAGAGATGCGATCAGCATCTCTGCCCAGTGAGCGCCTCTGCCAACACATACTTATCTTGCATATGAGATCTCTTGATCATGAAGATAGTTCTCACAGGGTGAGGTTCATCCATTACATTTTAAAGTAGGAAGGTACAAATTACATATTCAAATTACATATATGTGCTGGATTCAAATGTTTTCCCCCCTTCCTTTCTCAATTGTGCCCATCAGCAGCTATTCTAATGTTGCTGCCAATGGGTGTGACACATTCATTTCTTCTGTGGGGTACACTGGACTCCGCAAGGATTCACATTGTGGTGTAGAGTAGGATCTTGATCTGAGGCACCAACAGGCTCAAAGCTTTTGACTGTTCCCAAGATGCTCAGCGCCCCCTGCTCTATAACCTCGCTTCCATGAACAGGGAGCTCAGTTTGTAGTTGGTGCCTTCAGTAGCAGGACACTTAACAGGGGGCTGCCTCAGGCAGCCTATACTTAGCTATTAATTTTGACAAGAAAAGAAGAACTTTTTTTATAAGAATGTACAAGGGCTGCAGCAGGCTAGGTCTAATAGACATCTTTACTGCAGCTCCGTCACTCCCAGCGGCGCAGTATACTCCCGTGCCCTGGTTGCTGGGTCACTGCAGCGGAGGCTCCGGTTTCTTCCTAAGGTCAGTCACACACACACCGCCCTCCGGGATCACGAGGCCGCTGATGAAAGGGAGGTAAGGGGCTTCTGTGCCCACACTATACCGTGATCCAGCATGGCTGTAGGGGGCGGGCCGTGTGCGCACTGGCGTGGACACTGATTACTGGGCAGCCGCTCCACTAGCCACCAGGGACAGTTAAGGAGCACAGCTCTGGGGGGTTTTCTCCTATATTAACCCCATTTTGTACTACCTGCAGTGCATTGTGATAGGTAATAGAGCCTGATTCAGGTTGGATTGCAATCACAATAAGCAATTCAACTGCAAAAATTGCTAAGAGCATACGCATGCGCCAGCATTTTCTGTGACTGTCAATCGGTGCGGGGGGGGGTCAGCAACACTCCATTTCAAAGTCGGAGATGGAGCGGTGCGGGGGCAGGGCTTCAACGGAGAAACAGGAGGCGTGGTCAGAGCGGCTGCATGACATCACATGCAGCCGTTGCGATCACAAAAATGGTGGCGGCTTCCTGCGCACACGTACAGTCTGCACCAACAGGAGGCTAACCCATTTTTTATGATCACGCTGAACTGCACTGGGACTGCAATTTCAGCGTGGTCAAGAAGGGAGGCGGCATGCTGGGTGGCCATGCCCTGTGATGGGTGGCCCCAGCATGCGAACCAAAGGATTGCAAATTCTGTTACTTAGCAGAATTTGCAATCCTTACTGAATTAGGCCATTGATTACAAAATTGTAAACAATATTTGAAGTTTTTCTTCAGGGACTAACACAAAAGATGCTTGGGGCTACTAACACATGGGTAAGCCACGTAAAGCTTCCCATGGGTCAGTGGCATCACAACGGGGTTGCGGCACACACCCGAGTGTCACCCGCCAAGTGGGGTGACACCAAAGTGCCGGCTCTTCTTCAGTGACAGAATATGGGTGTTTCACTGTGACATTACGTGCAACACCCAGTTTCTGTCACTGTGCAGGAGCCAGCACCACTCACACACTAGTCCCCGGGTACAGCCCCCAACCCCCGGGATACCCGCAGCAACAAAATGGTGATTCAGGCCACGCCCCTACCTATGAGACCATGCCTCCTTTTTACCATTGCGCTGCTTATCTGCGCGCACTGCATTACAATCTCCCTCGCCGCCTCTCTGGGTGTCACCAGTGATAGTGACACCTCTGCCATGCTTGTAGCAGCTGGTCCTAAGATCTACGCCTCCAGCCCTGAGTGTTTTCCCTTGTGACTTGTTGATCATCATAGCGAAGCAGATGCTTACAGAAAACTGCAGGGGTTTAGATTGAAAAGAAAAACATTGACGAACCCATCATTTCAGCGACAGGGTCTGCCACACGACTGACTGAAATGACTGGTTGGTTTGGGCCCCCACCAAAAAAGAATCAATCTCTCCTTGCACAAACTGGCTCTACAGAGGCAAGATGTCCACCTCATCATCCTCCGATTCCTCACCCCTTTCACTGTGTACATCCCCCTCCTCACAGATTATTAATTCGTCCCCACTGGAATCCACCATCTCAGATCCCTGTGTACTTTCTGGAGGCAATTGCTGGTGAATGTCTCCACGGAGGAATTGATTATAATTAATTTTGATGATCATCATCTTCTCCACATTTTCTGGAAGTAACCTCGTACGCCGATTGCTGACAAGGTGAGCGGCCGCACTAAACACTCTTTCGGAGTACACACTGGAGGGAGGGCAACTTAGGTAGAATAAAGCCAGTTTGTGCAAGGGCCTCCAAATTGCCTCTTTTTCTCCACCATTCTTTCAAAGGTGACAGAATCATATGCAGTGACAGTAGACGACATGTCAGTAATCGTTGCAAGGTCCTTCAGTCTGGACCAGATGTCAGCACTCACTCCAGACCCCCTACCAAGAACTCCTGTTGTCCCTGTACATCCACTGGAGATCTACCCTGAGAGATCTTCCGAGGAAATCTACTGGAAGAAACGTATTGTTTCAACAGGGAACAATGAAACGTATTTCCAATCCTGAGAGATCTTGGTAAACGTAACCGAAAGGCAACTGGGTTGACTCTTTTAATAATAAGAAATGGCCCAATAAATTTGGGTCCCAGTCTAGCTGAGGATTGTCGACAACCACACCCTATCTCCCACCTTAAAAGTGCAAGGACGTCGGAGCCTGTCAGAAAATTTCTTCTCTCGAAAGGCCGCTTTTCTGAGAGCAAGGTGCACCTTTTTCCAAATGGCTCTGAGATGGGAGGTTAAGGTAAGCGAGGAGACTGAGGAATGATGAAAAAAAGAATTAGATCTGGGGTGAAAACCAAAAACTGAAAAGAATGGAGACTCTTTAGTGGAGGAATGACAAGAATTATTGTAAGCAAATTCAGCCAACGGAAGAAACTCAGACCAATCATTCTGGAGTTTGGCTGAATACAAGCGCAAATATTGTTTCAATGATTGGTTAACTCGTTCGGTTTGCCCGTTGGATTGTGGGTGGTAACCGGATGTTAACGACAATTTCATCTTCAATGAGGCACAAAAACATTTCCAGAATTGTGCGATGAATTGTGGACCCCGATCAGAAACAATATCAGTAGGCAACCCATGAAGCCTGAATACATGGCGGAGAAACAAAACTGCCAACCCTTGGGCAGAAGGCAATCGGGGAAGAGCAATAAAATGAGCCATTTTACTAAAACGGTCCACTACCACCCATATGACTCGGAATCCGGCTGAAAGGGGAAGGTCAACCACAAAATCCATGGAAATATGAGACCACGGCCGGAGAGGAACATTTACGGGCATAAGTTGCCCGATGGGCAAGGAACGGGGAACCTTATGCTGTGCACAAACCTGACTTGAATAAACAAATTCCTTGACGTCTTTAGAAAGACCAGGCCACCATACTGAGCGAGAGACTAACTCCAATGTCTTAGAGACTCCTGGATGCCCTGAAACTTTGTTATCATGGAATTCCGTTAAAACAGTAACTCTCAAAAACTCAGGGACGTAAAGACGACCAGCAGGAGTAATTCTAGGAGCTTGGTGTTGAAGCTGTTTTAACTGGGTAAATAAATCTTGTGTGAGGCCCGCCCAGATGACCGAAGATGGAAGTATGGGGGTAACAGGATTGTTATTGTGAACCGGAAGAAAGCTATGTGACAGGGCATCAGCCTTAGTATTCTTGGAACCAGGCCTGAAAGTGATTATAAATTTGAAACGCGTAAAAAATAATGCCCAACGTGCCTGCCGGGCATTAAGCCGCTTAGCCGATTCAATCTATTGCAGGTTCTTATGGTCAGTCAATACCGAAATAGTATGTTTTGCTCCCTCCAGCCAATGCCTCCACTCCTCGAAAGCCCATTTTACCGCCAGTAACTCCCGATTACCAATGTCATAGTTGGATTCAGCGGAGGAGAATTTCCTGGACATAAAGGCACAAGGATGTAACTCCAGAGACTCCGGATCCTTTTGAGAAAGGATAGCCCCCACTCCAACCTCCGAGGCATCAACCTCCACCACAAAGGGCAATTCCGGATTAGGATGTCAGAGGACTGGAGCCGAGACAAAGGCTTGTTTCAAGGCCCGGAAGGACAACTCAGCTTCACGCGACCAGTTGGTAGGATCCGCTCCTTTCTTTGTCAGAGCTACAATGGGAGCAACCAGGTCAGAAAAAGAATGAATGAACCTCCTATAATAATTCGCAAACCCTAAAAAACGCTTAATTGCTTTTAAATTGGTGGGTTGCGCCCAACTAAGGATGGCCTGGAGTTTCTTTGGTTCCATGGAAAATTATGTACCCTAAAAAAGATACTTCCGTGACATGAAACTCACACTTCTCCAGCTTGGCATATAAATGATTCTCACATAACTTTTGAAGAACCAGACGCACCTGGGTAACATGTTGTTCCATTGATTTAGAAAAAATCAGGATGTCGTCTAAGTAAACGACCACGAATTTCCCTAGGAAGTCACGGAGCACATCGTTAATGAGGTCTTGAAAAACTGCCGGAGCATTGGACAGGCCGAACGGCATCACCAGGTATTCGTAGTGACCCGACTGAGTACTGAAGGCCGTTTTCCACTCATCTCCAGATTTAATTCGGATGAGGTTGTACGCTCCTCTAAGGTCAATTTTAGAAAAAATCACAGCAGAACGTAACTGATCAAAGAGTACAGAAATCAACGGCAAAGGATAGGTGTTTTTAACTGAGATCTTATTCAGGGCTCTAAAATCAATGCAAGGTTTAAGCGAGCCATCCTTTTTCTCCACAAAGAAGAAGCCTGCACTTAAAGGAGATTTTGATGGTCTAATAAATCCTTTCTCAAGGCTCTCCTTTACATAATCATTCATAGCCGCAGTTTCTGGCCCGGATAATGCATATAATCTTCCCTTTGGCAATGCGGCACCAGGAATTAACTCAATAGCACAATCATAAGGCCGATGGGGAGGCAGAATGTCCGCATTGCCTTTGGAGAAAACATCAGCAAACTCCTGGTATTCCACCGGAATGAGTTCTGGAATGATAGCTGCTACTCTGACTGGAAACGTGATACATTCCTTATCACAAAAAGTACCCCAATGTGAAATCTTCCCCGACCGCCAATCAATGGTGGGATTATGAAAGGCCAGCCAAGGGTGACCCAGAACAACTGGAACTGCTGGGCAATGTGTAAGAAAGAACTCGATTTTCTCGGAATGTAGAGCTCCTACTGTAAGTAGTACAGGGGGTGTACGGAGAGAAATAATCCCATTAGACAGCGGACTCCCATCTAAGCCATGCATGGTGACACACCTACCCTACAAGGTGAAAAAGCCTGAGGTAACCTTTGAGGGGGTCACATGAGCTGAACGAGTTATGTGAAAAAGCTTGGGAATCTCCAGATAAAAGACTGCAGATTTCCAAAAGGATTCTTATGGCGTATCCTTTCCCATCAATGGATAGGTTACGATGGGAATCCTACCCTAGGGTGGACAAAGCATTAACACGCTTATCCAAGAAGGTAGCCCTCCCGTCCCAGTATACGGCTACCCTCAAAGAGTCTGCTGACCGCAAACAGGAGATTACCCTGAAGTCCATTTATACACATTCAGGTACCTTACTCAGACCGGCAATTGCGTCGGCCTGGGTGTGTAGTGCTGTAGCGGCATGGACGGATACCTTATCTGAGGGGATGGATACCCTAGATAAGGATACTATTTTATTGACCCTGGGGCATATAAGAGATGCCGGGCATTAAGCCGCTTAGCCGATTCAATCTATTGCAGGTTCTTATGGTCAGTCAATACCGAAATAGTATGTTTTGCTCCCTCCAGCCAATGCCTCCACTCCTCGAAAGCCCATTTTACCGCCAGTAACTCCCGATTACCAACGTCATAGTTGGATTCAGCGGAGGAGAATTTCCTGGACATAAAGGCACAAGGATGTAACTCCAGAGACTCCGGATCCTTTTGAGAAAGGATAGCCCCCACTCCAACCTCCGAGGCATCAACCTCCACCACAAAGGGCAATTCCGGATTAGGATGTCAGAGGACTGGAGCCGAGACAAAGGCTTGTTTCAAGGCCCGGAAGGACAACTCAGCTTCACGCGACCAGTTGGTAGGATCCGCTCCTTTCTTTGTCAGAGCTACAATGGGAGCAACCAGGTCAGAAAAAGAATGAATGAACCTCCTATAATAATTCGCAAACCCTAAAAAACGCTTAATTGCTTTTAAATTGGTGGGTTGCGCCCAACTAAGGATGGCCTGGAGTTTCTTTGGTTCCATGGAAAATTATGTACCCTAAAAAAGATACTTCCGTGACATGAAACTCACACTTCTCCAGCTTGGCATATAAATGATTCTCACATAACTTTTGAAGAACCAGACGCACCTGGGTAACATGTTGTTCCATTGATTTAGAAAAAATCAGGATGTCGTCTAAGTAAACGACCACGAATTTCCCTAGGAAGTCACGGAGCACATCGTTAATGAGGTCTTGAAAAACTGCCGGAGCATTGGACAGGCCGAACGGCATCACCAGGTATTCGTAGTGACCCGACTGAGAACTGAAGGCCGTTTTCCACTCATCTCCAGATTTAATTCGGATGAGGTTGTACGCTCCTCTAAGGTCAATTTTAGAAAAAATCACAGCAGAACGTAACTGATCAAAGAGTACAGAAATCAACGGCAAAGGATAGGTGTTTTTAACTGAGATCTTATTCAGGGCTCTAAAATCAATGCAAGGTCTAAGCGAGCCATCCTTTTTCTCCACAAAGAAGAAGCCTGCACTTAAAGGAGATTTTGATGGTCTAATAAATCCTTTCTCAAGGCTCTCCTTTACATAATCATTCATAGCCGCAGTTTCTGGCCCGGATAATGCATATAATCTTCCCTTTGGCAATGCGGCACCAGGAATTAACTCAATAGCACAATCATAAGGCCGATGGGGAGGCAGAATGTCCGCATTGCCTTTGGAGAAAACATCAGCAAACTCCTGGTATTCCACCGGAATGAGTTCTGGAATGATAGCTGCTACTCTGACTGGAAACGTGATACATTCCTTATCACAAAAAGTACCCCAATGTGAAATCTTCCCCGACCGCCAATCAATGGTGGGATTATGAAAGGCCAGCCAAGGGTGACCCAGAACAACTGGAACTGCTGGGCAATGTGTAAGAAAGAACTCGATTTTCTCGGAATGTAGAGCTCCTACTGTAAGTAGTACAGGGGGTGTACGGAGAGAAATAATCCCATTAGACAGCGGACTCCCATCTAAGCCATGCATGGTGACACACCTACCCAAAGGTAACTGAGGAATGCCTAAGGCCTTAGCCCAAGTTAAATCCATAAAGTTTCCTGCAGCTCCACTGTCAACAAAAGCCGACACCAAAGAACTGAGGCTGCCAAAGGAAACTTTAACTGGGACTAAAAGGGAGTTATTCGAGGAGATAAGCTGCAGACCTAGGTGAACCCCCTCACAATTCACCTGGTCAAAGCGTTTCCCGACTTGTTCGGACAATTACGAGCAAAATGTCCCTTACCCCCACAGTACAGACAAAGACCAGAATTTTGCCTTCTGGCTCTTTCTTCAGGAGACAGCCGGGAGAGACCCATCTGCATGGTCTCCTCTACGTCTTCAGGAATGGAATATACACACGGACTTGTCCTTACAGGTGCTCCTTTTTCAGCCCTCCGCTCTCTGAGACGACGATCAATCTTAATAGAAAGCTCCATGAGTTTATCGAGAGTCTCAGGAGCAGGGTACTGAAGGAGACTGTCTTTTATAGACTCTGATAAGCCGAGGCGAAACTGACTGCGCAGGGCTGGGTCATTCCAGCCACAGTCGTTCGACCAACGGCGAAACTCCGTACAATAAACCTCTGCAGGATTTCTACCCTGTCTGAGAGGGCGCAACTGACTTTCAGCGGATGCCTCTCTATCAGGGTCATCATACAAGAGCCCTAAAGACTCAAAAAAAGCGTCAATTGACAACAATGCCGGATCCTCTGCTCTTAAACCAAATGCCCAGGTCTGAGGATCCCCCTGGAGCAAAGAAATAATAAACCCGACCCGCTGAGATTCAGTACCCGAGGAAGTCGGTCTTAAACGAAAATAAAGTTTACAGGATTCTTTAAAATTAAAAAACTCTTTTCTATCACCAGAAAAACGGTCAGGCAAATGCATCTTTGGTTCAGGGACTACCCTTGGGGAAGCTCGCAAAAGATCTTCCTGCGACTTCACCCGAAGAGAAAGATCCTGAACCATCTGAGTAAGTTCTTGAATCTGGCTGACTAAGAGCTGACCAGGATTTGGCCCTAAACCTGTTGGATTCATGAGGCCGATAAACTCTCACAAAACTGAATGAGAAAAAATTAAACCCCGTTTAATTTTAAGTTTTGGTATGGCCGGTAATAATGTTATGATTCCAGCACTCTGGTCAGAGAAGATCTTATGGCAAGGACTGGAGCACTGGAACGGAATGCTGGGGAAGGGAGCAGGACAGGAAAATAGCCCCTGGCGCCCTAACTCTGTTGTCTCACCCGTGTTGTCAGAAATCCCCTGCAAGACTATGGTTTCTTGAGCCCTTGGCAGCCGCGTTTGAAGGGCGGATTATGTCTGCCCAACTTCGATGCCCCCCCGGTCTTAATGAGAGACAAAGGGAAACCTGAGACAGGGTGATAACAAGAGGCCCTCTAACTAAACAACCAGGCCAGGGGCTAAGCAAACTCAAAACTATAATATGTGCGGAGAAACCGCCAGGAAACAGGACAACCAAAATATCCACTTGTCCAATTCTCCTACCCGGCACCGCCAAGTACCAGAGAGGACTTGTGGAAGCGGAACCATCCGCAAATGCTCCAAACACAAAATATAAAAGGTAAAGCGGCTGAGCCGCAACACACGGCAGAGCCGCAACTCACGAACACCACTGGATATAAAACGGTGATCAGTCAGGACTCCAGGGAACCAAACGACCTCTTGGGATGAGATGACAACTCCCGAATACCGGACTTCTGCGGACTGGAATGACCGGATACAGCAGGACTGGAAACAGACTCTCAGCAAACAAAGGCAGCATGCAGGAAGCTATTACCGGCGTCTGTGAGAAGCCCTGGGAGTGTATTTAACAAGGAGTCCTCCAATCAGCTGCTAAAGGCTGATTAGAATAAATGCCGTGCAGCTGCCTTGCTGCACGGCCAGAGAGCAGGTGAATATCTTAATTTCCTAAAGCCTAGCAACGGGGAACGCGGTCCGCCAGTGGCGTCCCCGTTGCTAGGGTCCGTGCGGCTCAGCGCGCCCGGCGTCTAGCGTTGCTAGGGAGCCGGCGGCTGTACGTGCACGGCGTCTCTAGTTGCTAGGCGCCGGGCCGCGCAGACCATCAAGCGGACCCCGGCGCCTAACAGTATGACTCCCAAAAACAACAACCGCGTCATTGGGACCAACTGCGATTTTGGCAAGTTTAGGAGCCAACCATGTTGTTGAAGAACTGTCAGGGAGAGTGCAATGTTTTGCACCAACTGGTCCCTGGATCTCACCTTTATCAGGAAATCATCCAAGTACGGGATAATTGTGA
Organism: Pseudophryne corroboree; assembly: GCF_028390025.1. Classification (NCBI taxonomy): domain Eukaryota; kingdom Metazoa; phylum Chordata; class Amphibia; order Anura; family Myobatrachidae; genus Pseudophryne; species Pseudophryne corroboree. The sequence goes on from NW_026968982.1 coordinate 30,518, forward strand.
CTCCTTGCTTGCGAAGGAGAACCATAATTTCCGCCATCACCCTGGTGAAAATCCTCGGAGCCGTGGACAGACCAAACGGCAATGTCTGAAATTGGTAATGACAATCCTGAATTGCAAACCTTAGGTAGCTTGAGGCAGTGGCTAAATGGGAACATGTAAGTAGGCATCCTTTATGTCTACCAAAACCATGAAATCTCCGTCCTCCGGACTGGAGATCACTGCCCTGAGAAATTCCATCTTGAAATTTAATTTCTTTAGGAAGAAATTGAGGGATTTCAGATTTAAGATTGGTCTGACTGAGCCGTCCGGCTTCGGGACCACGAAGAGGCTTGAATAAAAACCTTCTCCCTGCTGACTAAGGCCAATTTGAACAATCGGTGAGGGGGAACGTCTTGAAACCCCAGTTTGTACCCTTGGGACACTATTTGTAAAACCCACGAGTCCAGGTCCGAATGAATCCAGAACTGACTGAAGAGTTTTAGACGTGCCCCCACTGGTGTGGGCTCCTGCAAGAAAGCCCCAGTGTCATGCAGTGGATTTGGCAGAAGCAGAGGACAATCTCTGGTCCTGCGATCTTGAAGAGGCTACAGACCTCTTCCTTTTCCTTCCTCTACCTGCAAAGAAAGGGGAATCTAAACTTCTTGCATATCTATTGGGCCAAAATGACTGCGGTAGATAATGATGCGTCTTCATCCGTTGACAGGGAACATAGGGCAAGAAGGTTGACTTACCATTGAAATGAGGATGCATCTTGCTGCCTTTCCAATGAAGCAAGTTTAATTTAGTAATAGGTGAAAAACCATCCTTACAAAGGTGTTAATCAGAGACTTGGCTTTGTGGACACTTTTCAGAGAACAAATTTGTTAGCATAAAAATAAAGCCAGAAAATGAAGAGCTGTTTAATCACTCAATTGGATTTTTCTGCCAGCATATTTTTTTTCTCTGCAACCCACTGCTAAATTGTGCTTCCTAGCTGTTTTTATAAAATCACTGAATCAAATCTAACTCTGATTACATCAGAGAAGGCCAGGTACCCTACACCATAACAGGGGGTTTGAAATTTTGACTTGTCTACTTAAAGATCACCAAAATCTGATAACAAGGTCAATTAGGTCCCTGGGTGGGATTGAACCACCAACCTTATGGTTAATAGCCGTACATACTAACTGATTGCGCCACAGAGAAACTTTGCGAAAGACCATACTGACAAAGGCTAATAAGCATTCATCTAAAACGTTTCCTAGAAAAACTTTAAAAAGTCAATAATCTGGAGAGTTTTTGTAAGATGTTTCTTCCATCAACCAACGAAGAAACACATTGGTACTTTCCCATGATGAGTGAGTGCTTCAGGATCTCTTGCACTTACATGTGCAGCAGAGTACTGCAATGGAAGCATGCTGGGCCCATAACCCAGAGGTAGGCAGATTGAAACTATCCTCTGCTATTTGCATTTTTTTTTGTTAATTAAAGTAATCCAAAACTGGGATTGATATTTTGGCTCTTTTATTTTTACTTAAAGTACAATAACTTTTACCATTTTAATTTGTTTTAATAGTATATTGACAGTATTGTTTTCTTTCAAAAATCCACTTCATTTTCTTTACCCTATTATTAAAATGGTAATTGACAAAAACAAACTACATTGTCACCAGAAGAGCAATACAAAATGTACAAGTGATATATTAAAATCATCTTTCCAGCTTGAATTTCAATGATGCATTGGGGCAACGATTTTGTGAGAAACATCTTCACCCTTAAATAAAGATTTTCTTAATTCCTTACCTGTGTGCTAATTAGATATCACCTTGTTTTCACATTAAACAGACTTCCACATGAGAAAGCAGCAAGGATGCAGTGGCGTTAATGTTTCCTGGTGTCAACCTGTATTATTTCAGTAGACATTGAAATGAGGATGCATCTTGCTGCCTTTCCAATGAAGCAAGTTTAATTTAGTAATAGGTGAAAAACCATCCTTACAAAGGTGTTAATCAGAGACTTGGCTTTGTGGACACTTTTCAGAGAACAAATTTGTTAGCATAAAAATAAAGCCAGAAAATAAAGAGCTGTTTAAACACTCAATTGGATTTTTCTGCCAGCATATTTTTTTTCTCTGCAAACCACTGCTAAATTGTGCTTCCTAGCTGTTTTTATAAAATCACTGAATCAAATCTAACTCTGATTACATCAGAGAAGGCCAGGTACCCTACACCATAACAGGGGGTTTAAAATTTTGACTTGTCTACTTAAAGATCACCAAAATCTGATAACAAGGTCAATTAGGTCCCTGGGTGGGATTGAACCACCAACCTTTTGGTTAATAGCCGTACATACTAACTGATTGCGCCACAGAGACACTTTGCAAAAGTACATACTGACAAAGGCTAATAAGCATTCATCTAAAACGTTTCCTAGAAAAACTTTAAAAAGTCAATAATCTGGAGAGTTTTTGTAAGATGTTTCTTCCATCAACCAACGAAGAAACACATTGGTACTTTCCCATGATGAGTGAGTGCTTCAGGATCTCTTGCACTTACATGTGCAGCAGAGTACAGCAATGGAAGCATGCTGGGCCCATAACCCAGAGGTAGGCAGATTGAAACTATCCTCTGCTATATGCATTTTTTTGTTTGTTAATTAAAGTAATCCAAAACTGGGATTGATATTTTGGCTCTTTTATTTTTACTTAAAGTACAACAACTTTTACCATTTTAATTTATTTTAATAGTATATTGACAGTATTGTTTTCTTTCAAAAATCCACTTCATTTTCTTTACCCTATTATTAAAATGGTAATTGACAAAAACAAACTACATTGTCACCAGAAGAGCAATACAAAATGTACAAGTGATATATTAAAATCATATTTCCAGCTTGAATTTCAATGATGCATTGGGGCAACGATTTTGTGAGAAACATCTTCACCCTTAAATAAAGATTTTCTTAATTCCTTACCCGTGTGCTAATTAGATATCACCTTGTTTTCATATTAAACAGACTTCCACATGAGAAAGCAGCAAGGATGCAGTGGCGTTAATGTTTCCTGGTGTCAACTTGTATTATTTCAGTAGACATTGAAATGAGGATGCATCTTGCTGCCTTTCCAATGAAGCAAGTTTAATTTAGTAATAGGTGAAAAACCATCCTTACAAAGGTGTTAATCAGAGACTTGGCTTTGTGGACACTTTTCAGAGAACAAATTTGTTAGCATAAAAATAAAGCCAGAAAATGAAGAGCTGTTTAATCACTCAATTGGATTTTTCTGCCAGCATATTTTTTTTCTCTGCAACCCACTGCTAAATTGTGCTTCCTAGCTGTTTTTATAAAATCACTGAATCAAATCTAACTCTGATTACATCAGAGAAGGCCAGGTACCCTACACCGTAACAGGGGGTTTGAAATTTTGACTTGTCTACTTAAAGATCACCAAAATCTGATAACAAGGGAAATTAGGTCCCTGGGTGGGATTGAACCACCAACCTTATGGTAAATAGCCGTACATACTAACTGATTGCGCCACAGAGACACTTTGCAAAAGTCCTTACTGACAAAGGCTAATAAGCATTCATCTAAAACGTTTCCTAGAAAAACTTTAAAAAGTCAATAATCTGGAGAGTTTTTGTAAGATGTTTCTTCCATCAACCAATGAAGAAACACATTGGTACTTTCCCATGATGAGTGAGTGCTTCAGGATCTCTTGCACTTACATGTGCAGCAGAGTACTGCAATGGAAGCATGCTGGGCCCATAACCCAGAGGTAGGCAGATTGAAACTATCCTCTGCTATATGCATTTTTTTTTGTTAATTAAAGTAATCCAAAACTGGGACTGATATTTTGTCTTTTATTTTTACTTAAAGTACAATAACTTTTACCATTTTAATTTGTTTTAATAGTATATTGACAGTATTGTTTTCTTTCAAAAATCCACTTCATTTTCTTTACCCTATTATTAAAATGGTAATTGACAAAAACAAACTACATTGTCACCAGAAGAGCAATACAAAATGTACAAGTGATATTTTAAAATCATCTTTCCAGCTTGAATTTCAATGATGCATTGGGGCAACGATTTTGTGAGAAAACATCTTCACCCTTAAATAAAGATTTTCTTAATTCCTTACCTGTGTGCTAATTAGATATCACCTTGTTTTCACATTAAACAGACTTCCACATGAGAAAGCAGCAAGGATGCAGTGGCGTTAATGTTTCCTGGTGTCAACCTGTATTATTTCAGTAGACATTGAAATGAGGATACATCTTGCTGCCTTTCCAATGAAGCAAGTTTAATTTAGTAATAGGTGAAAAACCATCCCTACAAAGGTGTTAATCAGAGACTTGGCTTTGTGGACACTTTTCAGAGAACAAATTTGTTAGCATAAAAATAAAGCCAGAAAATGAAGAGCTGTTGAATCACGCAATTTGATTTTTTTGCCAGCATATTTCTTTTTCTCTGCAACCCACTGCTAAATTGTGCTTCCTAGCTGTTTTTATAAAATCACTGAATCAAATCTAACTCTGATTACATCAGAGAAGGCCAGGTACCCTACACCATAACAGGGGGTATGAAATTTGACTTGTCTACTTAAAGATCACCAAAATCTGATAACAAGGTCAATTACGTCCCTGGGTGGGATTGAACCACCAACCTTTTGGTTAATAGCCGTACACACTAACTGATTGCGCCACAGAGACACTTTTCAAAAGTACATACTGACAAATGCTAATAAGCATTCATCTAAAACGTTTCCTAGAAAAACTTAAAAAAGTCAATAATCTGGAGCGTTTTTGTAAGATGTTTCTTCTATCAACCAACGAAGAAACACATTGGTACTTTCCCATGATGAATGAGTGATTCAGGATCTCTTGCACTTACATGTGCAGCAGAGTACAGCAATGGAAGCATGCTGGGCCCATAACCCAGAGGTAGGCAGATTGAAACTATCCTCTGCTATATGCATTTTTTTTTTGTTAATTAAAGTAATCCAAAACTGGGATTGATATTTTGGCTCTTTTATTTTTACTTAAAGTACAATAACTTTTACCATTTTAATTTGTTTTAATAGTATATTGACAGTATTGTTTTCTTTCAAAAATCCACTTCATTTTCTTTACCCTATTATTAAAATGGTAATTGACAAAAACAAACTACATTGTCACCAGAAGAGCAATACAAAATGTACAAGTGATATATTAAAATCATCTTTCCAGCTTGAATTTCAATGATGCATTGGGTCAACAAATTTGTGAGAAACATCTTCACCCTTAAATAAAGATTTTCTTAATTCCTTACCTGTGTGCTAATTAGATATCACCTTGTTTTCACATTAAACAGACTTCCACATGAGAAAGCAGCAAGGAAGCAGTGGCGTTAATGTTTCCTGGTATCAACTTGTATTATTTCAGTAGACATTGAAATGAGGATGCATCTTGCTGCCTTTCCAATGAAGCAAGTTTAATTTAGTAATAGGTGAAAAACCATCCTTACAAAGGTGTTAATCAGAGACTTGGCTTTGTGGACACTTTTCAGAGAACAAATTTGTTAGCATAAAAATAAAGCCAGAAAATGAAGAGCTGTTTAATCACTGGATTGGATTTTTCTGCCAGCATATTTTTTTTCTCTGCAACCCACTGCTAAATTGTGCTTCCTAGCTGTTTTTTTATAAAATCACTGAATAAAATCTAACTCTGATTACATCAGAGAAGGCCATGTACCCTACACCATAAGAGGGGGTTTGAAATTTTGACTTGTCTACTTAAATATCACCAAAATCTGATCACAAGTTTAATTACGTCCCTAGGTGGGATTGAACCACCAACCTTTCGGTTAATAGCCAAACACACTAACCGATTGCGCCACAGAGACACTTTGCAAAAAGTGCATACTGACAAAGGCTAATAAGCATACATCTAGAACGTTTCCTAGAAAAACATTAAAAAATCAATAATCTGGAGAGTTTTTGTAAGATGTTTCTTCTATCAACCAACGAAGAAACACATTGGTACTTTCCCATGATGAGTGAGTGCTTCAGGATCTCTTGCACTTACATGTGCAGCAGAGTACAGCAATGGAAGCATGCTGGGCCCATAACCCAGAGGTAGGCAGATTGAAACTATCCTCTGCTATATGCATTTTTTTTGTTAATTAAAGTAATCCAAAACTGGGATTGATATTTTGGCTCTTTTATTTTTACTTAAAGTACAATAACTTTTACCATTTTAATTTGTTTTAATAGTATATTGACAGTATTGTTTTCTTTCAAAAATCCACTTCATTTTCTTTACCCTATTATTAAAATGGTAATTGACAAAAACAAACTACATTGTCACCAGAAGAGCAATACAAAATGTACAAGTGATATATTAAAATCATCTTTCCAGCTTGAATTTCAATGATGCATTGGGGCAACGATTTTGTGAGAAACATCTTCACCCTTAAATAAAGATTTTCTTAATTCCTTACCTGTGTGCTAATTAGATATCACCTTGTTTTCACATTAAACAGACTTCCACATGAGAAAGCAGCAAGGATGCAGTGGCGTTAATGTTTCCTGGTGTCAACCTGTATTATTTCAGTAGACATTGAAATGAGGATGCATCTTGCTGCCTTTCCAATGAAGCAAGTTTAATTTAGTAATAGGTGAAAAACCATCCTTACAAAGGTGTTAATCAGAGACTTGGCTTTGTGGACACTTTTCAGAGAACAAATTTGTTAGCATAAAAATAAAGCCAGAAAATAAAGAGCTGTTTAATCACTCAATTGGATTTTTCTGCCAGCATATTTTTTTTCTCTGCAAACCACTGCTAAATTGTGCTTCCTAGCTGTTTTTATAAAATCACTGAATCAAATCTAACTCTGATTACATCAGAGAAGGCCAGGTACCCTACACCATAACAGGGGGTTTGAAATTTTGACTTGTCTACTTAAAGATCACCAAAATCTGATAACAAGGTCAATTAGGTCCCTGGGTGGGATTGAACCACCAACCTTTTGGTTAATAGCCGTACATACTAACTGATTGCGCCACAGAGACACTTTGCAAAAGTATATACTGACAAAGGCTAATAAGCATTCATCTAAAACGTTTCCTAGAAAAACTTTAAAAAGTCAATAATCTGGAGAGTTTTTGTAAGATGTTTCTTCCATCAACCAACGAAGAAACACATTGGTACTTTCCCATGATGAGTGAGTGCTTCAGGATCTCTTGCACTTACATGTGCAGCAGAGTACAGCAATGGAAGCATGCTGGGCCCATAACCCAGAGGTAGGCAGATTGAAACTATCCTCTGCTATATGCATTTTTTTGTTTGTTAATTAAAGTAATCCAAAACTGGGATTGATATTTTGGCTCTTTTATTTTTACTTAAAGTACAACAACTTTTACCATTTTAATTTATTTTAATAGTATATTGACAGTATTGTTTTCTTTCAAAAATCCACTTCATTTTCTTTACCCTATTATTAAAATGGTAATTGACAAAAACAAACTACATTGTCACCAGAAGAGCAATACAAAATGTACAAGTGATATATTAAAATCATATTTCCAGCTTGAATTTCAATGATGCATTGGGGCAACGATTTTGTGAGAAACATCTTCACCCTTAAATAAAGATTTTCTTAATTCCTTACCCGTGTGCTAATTAGATATCACCTTGTTTTCATATTAAACAGACTTCCACATGAGAAAGCAGCAAGGATGCAGTGGCGTTAATGTTTCCTGGTGTCAACTTGTATTATTTCAGTAGACATTGAAATGAGGATGCATCTTGCTGCCTTTCCAATGAAGCAAGTTTAATTTAGTAATAGGTGAAAAACCATCCTTACAAAGGTGTTAATCAGAGACTTGGCTTTGTGGACACTTTTCAGAGAACAAATTTGTTAGCATAAAAATAAAGCCAGAAAATGAAGAGCTGTTTAATCACTCAATTGGATTTTTCTGCCAGCATATTTTTTTTCTCTGCAACCCACTGCTAAATTGTGCTTCCTAGCTGTTTTTATAAAATCACTGAATCAAATCTAACTCTGATTACATCAGAGAAGGCCAGGTACCCTACACCGTAACAGGGGGTTTGAAATTTTGACTTGTCTACTTAAAGATCACCAAAATCTGATAACAAGGGAAATTAGGTCCCTGGGTGGGATTGAACCACCAACCTTATGGTAAATAGCCGTACATACTAACTGATTGCGCCACAGAGACACTTTGCAAAAGTCCTTACTGACAAAGGCTAATAAGCATTCATCTAAAACGTTTCCTAGAAAAACTTTAAAAAGTCAATAATCTGGAGAGTTTTTGTAAGATGTTTCTTCCATCAACCAATGAAGAAACACATTGGTACTTTCCCATGATGAGTGAGTGCTTCAGGATCTCTTGCACTTACATGTGCAGCAGAGTACTGCAATGGAAGCATGCTGGGCCCATAACCCAGAGGTAGGCAGATTGAAACTATCCTCTGCTATATGCATTTTTTTTGTTAATTAAAGTAATCCAAAACTGGGACTGATATTTTGTCTTTTATTTTTACTTAAAGTACAATAACTTTTACCATTTTAATTTGTTTTAATAGTATATTGACAGTATTGTTTTCTTTCAAAAATCCACTTCATTTTCTTTACCCTATTATTAAAATGGTAATTGACAAAAACAAACTACATTGTCACCAGAAGAGCAATACAAAATGTACAAGTGATATTTTAAAATCATCTTTCCAGCTTGAATTTCAATGATGCATTGGGGCAACGATTTTGTGAGAAAACATCTTCACCCTTAAATAAAGATTTTCTTAATTCCTTACCTGTGTGCTAATTAGATATCACCTTGTTTTCACATTAAACAGACTTCCACATGAGAAAGCAGCAAGGATGCAGTGGCGTTAATGTTTCCTGGTGTCAACCTGTATTATTTCAGTAGACATTGAAATGAGGATACATCTTGCTGCCTTTCCAATGAAGCAAGTTTAATTTAGTAATAGGTGAAAAACCATCCCTACAAAGGTGTTAATCAGAGACTTGGCTTTGTGGACACTTTTCAGAGAACAAATTTGTTAGCATAAAAATAAAGCCAGAAAATGAAGAGCTGTTGAATCACGCAATTTGATTTTTTTGCCAGCATATTTCTTTTTCTCTGCAACCCACTGCTAAATTGTGCTTCCTAGCTGTTTTTATAAAATCACTGAATCAAATCTAACTCTGATTACATCAGAGAAGGCCAGGTACCCTACACCATAACAGGGGGTATGAAATTTGACTTGTCTACTTAAAGATCACCAAAATCTGATAACAAGGTCAATTACGTCCCTGGGTGGGATTGAACCACCAACCTTTTGGTTAATAGCCGTACACACTAACTGATTGCGCCACAGAGACACTTTTCAAAAATACATACTGACAAATGCTAATAAGCATTCATCTAAAACGTTTCCTAGAAAAACTTAAAAAAGTCAATAATCTGGAGCGTTTTTGTAAGATGTTTCTTCTATCAACCAACGAAGAAACACATTGGTACTTTCCCATGATGAATGAGTGATTCAGGATCTCTTGCACTTACATGTGCAGCAGAGTACAGCAATGGAAGCATGCTGGGCCCATAACCCAGAGGTAGGCAGATTGAAACTATCCTCTGCTATATGCATTTTTTTTTTGTTAATTAAAGTAATCCAAAACTGGGATTGATATTTTGGCTCTTTTATTTTTACTTAAAGTACAATAACTTTTACCATTTTAATTTGTTTTAATAGTATATTGACAGTATTGTTTTCTTTCAAAAATCCACTTCATTTTCTTTACCCTATTATTAAAATGGTAATTGACAAAAACAAACTACATTGTCACCAGAAGAGCAATACAAAATGTACAAGTGATATATTAAAATCATCTTTCCAGCTTGAATTTCAATGATGCATTGGGTCAACAAATTTGTGAGAAACATCTTCACCCTTAAATAAAGATTTTCTTAATTCCTTACCTGTGTGCTAATTAGATATCACCTTGTTTTCACATTAAACAGACTTCCACATGAGAAAGCAGCAAGGAAGCAGTGGCGTTAATGTTTCCTGGTATCAACTTGTATTATTTCAGTAGACATTGAAATGAGGATGCATCTTGCTGCCTTTCCAATGAAGCAAGTTTAATTTAGTAATAGGTGAAAAACCATCCTTACAAAGGTGTTAATCAGAGACTTGGCTTTGTGGACACTTTTCAGAGAACAAATTTGTTAGCATAAAAATAAAGCCAGAAAATGAAGAGCTGTTTAATCACTGGATTGGATTTTTCTGCCAGCATATTTTTTTTCTCTGCAACCCACTGCTAAATTGTGCTTCCTAGCTGTTTTTTTATAAAATCACTGAATAAAATCTAACTCTGATTACATCAGAGAAGGCCATGTACCCTACACCATAAGAGGGGGTTTGAAATTTTGACTTGTCTACTTAAATATCACCAAAATTTGATCACAAGTTTAATTACGTCCCTAGGTGGGATTGAACCACCAACCTTTCGGTTAATAGCCAAACACACTAACCGATTGCGCCACAGAGACACTTTGCAAAAAGTGCATACTGACAAAGGCTAATAAGCATACATCTAGAACGTTTCCTAGAAAAACATTAAAAAATCAATAATCTGGAGAGTTTTTGTAAGATGTTTCTTCTATCAACCAACGAAGAAACACATTGGTACTTTCCCATGATGAGTGAGTGCTTCAGGATCTCTTGCACTTACATGTGCAGCAGAGTACAGCAATGGAAGCATGCTGGGCCCATAACCCAGAGGTAGGCAGATTGAAACTATCCTCTGCTATATGCATTTTTTTTGTTAATTAAAGTAATCCAAAACTGGGATTGATATTTTGGCTCTTTTATTTTTACTTAAAGTACAATAACTTTTACCATTTTAATTTGTTTTAATAGTATATTGACAGTATTGTTTTCTTTCAAAAATCCACTTAATTTTCTTTACCCTATTATTAAAATGGTAATTGACAAAAACAAACTACATTGTCACCAGAAGAGCAATACAAAATGTACAAGTGATATATTAAAATCATCTTTCCAGCTTGAATTTCAATGATGCATTGGGGAAACGATTTTGTGAGAAACATCTTCACCCTTAAATAAAGATTTCTTAATTCCTTACCTGTGTGATAATTAGATATCACCTTGTTTTCGCATTAAACAGACTTCCACATGAGAAAGCAGCAAGGATGCAGTGGCGTTAATGTTTCCTGGTGTCAACTTGTATTATTTCAGTAGACATTGAAATGAGGATGCATCTTGCTGCCTTTCCAATGAAGCAAGTTTAATTTAGTAATAGGTGAAAAACCATCCTTACAAAGGTGTTAATCAGAGACTTGGCTTTGTGGACACTTTTCAGAGAACAAATTTGTTAGCATAAAAATAAAGCCAGAAAATGAAGAGCTGTTTAATCACTCAATTGAATTTTTCTGCCAGCATATTTTTTTTCTCTGCAAACCACTGCTAAATTGTGCTTCCTAGCTGTTTTTATAAAATCAATGAATCAAATCTAACTCTGATTACATCAGAGAAGGCCAGGTACCCTACACCATAAGAGGGGGTTTGAAATTTTGACTTGTCAATTTAAAGATCACCAAAATCTGATAACAAGATCAATTACATCCCTGGGTGGGATTTAACCACCAACCTTTTAGTTAATAGCCGTACACACTAACTGATTGTGCCACAGAGACACTTTGCAAAAAGTGCATACTGACAAAGGCTAATAAGCATTCATCTAAAACGTTTCCTAGAAAAACTTTAAAAAGTCAATAATCTGGAGAGTTTTTGTAAGATGTTTCTTCCATCAACCAACGAAGAAACACATTGGTACTTTCCCATGATGAGTGAGTGCTTCAGGATCTCTTGCACTTACATGTGCAGCAGAGTACAGCAATGGAAGCATGCTGGGCTCATAACCCAGAGGTAGGCAGATTGAAACTATCCTCTGCTGTATGCTTTTTTTTTTAATTAAAGTAATCCAAAACTGGGATTGATATTTTGGCTCTTTTATTTTTACTTAAAGTACAATAACTTTTACCATTTTAATTTGTTTTAATAGTATATTGACAGTATTGTTTTCTTTCAAAAATACACTTAATTTTCTTTACCCTATTATTAAAATGGTAATTGACAAAAACAAACTACATTGTCACCAGAAGAGCAATACAAAATGTACAAGTGATATATTAAAATCATCTTTCCAGCTTGAATTTCAATGATGCATTGGGGCAACGATTTTGTGAGAAACATCTTCACCCTTAAATAAAGATTTTCTTAATTCCTTACCTGTGTGCTAATTAGATATCACCTTGTTTTCGCATTAAACAGACTTCCACATGAGAAAGCAGCAAGGATGCAGTGGCGTTAATGTTTCCTGGTGTCAACTTGTATTATTTCAGTAGACATTGAAATGAGGATGCATCTTGCTGCCTTTCCAATGAAGCAAGTTTAATTTAGTAATAGGTGAAAAACCATCCCTACAAAGGTGTTAATCAGAGACTTGGCTTTGTGGACACTTTTCAGAGAACAAATTTGTTAGCATAAAAATAAAGCCAGAAAATGAAGAGCTGTTTAATCACTCAATTGGATTTGTTTTGCCAGCATATTTTTTTTCTCTGCAACCCACTGCTAAATTGTGCTTCCTAGCTGTTTTTTATAAAATCACTGAATCAAATCTAACTCTGATTACATCAAAGAAGGCCAGGTACCCTACACAATAAGAGGGGGTTTGAAATTTTGACTTGTCTACTTAAATATCACCAAAATCTGATCACAAGGTCAATTACGTTCCTGGGTGGGATTGAACCACCAACCTTTTGGTTATTAGCCTTACACACTAACCAATTGCACCACAGAGACACATTGCAAGAAGTACATACTGACAAAGGCTAATAAGCATTCATCAAGAACGTTTCCTAGAAAAACTTTAAAAAGTCAATAATCTGGAGAGTTTTTGTAAGATGTTTCTTCCATCAACCAACAAAGAAACACATTGGTACTTTCCCATGATAAGTGAGTGCTTCAGGATCTCTTGCACTTACATGTGCAGCAGAGTACTGCAATGGAAGCATGCTGGGCCCATAACCCAGAGATAGGCAGATTGAAACTATCCTCTGCTATATGCATTTTTTTTTGTTAATTAAAGTAATCCAAAACTGGGATTGATATTTTGTCTCTTTTATTTTTACTTAAAGTACAATAACTTTTACCATTTTAATTTGTTTTAATAGTATATTGACAGTATTGTTTTCTTTCAAAAATCCACTTCATTTTCTTTACCCTATTATTAAAATGGTAATTGACAAAAACAAACTACATTGTCACCAGAAGAGCAATACAAAATGTACAAGTGATATATTAAATTCATCTTTCCAGCATGAATTTCAATGATGCATTGGGTCAACAATTTTGTGAGAAACATCTTCACCCTTAAATAAAGATTTTCTTAATTCCTTACCTGTGTGCTAATTAGATATCACCTTGTTTTCACATTAAACAGACTTCCACATGAGAAAGCAGCAAGGATGCAGTGGCGTTAATGTTTCCTGGTGTCAACTTGTATTATTTCAGTAGACATTGAAATGAGGATGCATCTTGCTGCCTTTCCAATGAAGCAAGTTTAATTTAGTAATAGGTGAAAAACCATCCTTACAAAGGTGTTAATCAGAGACTTGGCTTTGTGGACACTTTTCAGAGAACAAATTTGTTAGCATAAAAATAAAGCCAGAAAATGAAGAGCTGTTTAATCACTCAATTGGATTTTTCTGCCAGCATATTTTTTTTCTCTGCAACCCACTGCTAAATTGTGCTTCCTAGCTGTTTTTATAAAATCACTGAATCAAATCAAACTCTGATTACATCAGAGAAGGCCAGGTACCCTACACAATAAGAGGGGGTTTGAAATTTTGACTTGTCTACTTAAATATCACCAAAATCTGACCACAAGGTCAATTACGTCCCTGGGTGGGATTGAACCACCAACCTTTTGGTTAATAGCCGAACACACTAACCGATTGCGCCACAGAGACACTTTGTGAAAAGTTCATACTGACAAAGGCTAATAAGCATACATCTAGAACGTTTCCTAGAAAAACATTAAAAAATCAATAATCTGGAGAGTTTTTGTAAGATGTTTCTTCCATCAACCAACAAATAAACACATTGGTACTTTCCCATGATGAGTGAGTGCTTCAGGATCTCTTGCACTTACATGTGCAGCAGAGTACTGCAATGGAAGCATGCTGGACCCATAACCCAGAGGTAGGCAGATTGAAACTATTCTTTGCTATATGCATTTTTTTTTGTTAATTTAAGTAATCAAAACTGGGATTGATATTTTTGCTCTTTTATTTTTACTTAAAGTACAATAACTTTTACCATTTTAATTTGTTTTAATAGTATATTGACAGTATAGTTTTCTTTCAAAAATCCACTTAATTTTCTTTACCCTATTATTAAAATGGTAATTGACAAAAAAAACTACATTGTCACCAGAAGAGCAATACAAAATGTACAAGTGATATATTAAAATCATCTTTCCAGCTTGAATTTCAATGATGCATTGGGGCAACAATTTTGTGAGAAACATCTTCACCCTTAAATAAAGATTTTCGTAATTCCTTACCTGTGTGCTAATTAGATATCACCTTGTTTTCACATTAAACAGACTTCCACATGAGAAAGCAGCAAGGATGCAGTGGCGTTAATGTTTCCTGGTTTCAACCTGTATTATTTCAGTAGACATTGAAATGAGGATGCATCTTGCTGCCTTTCCAATGAAGCAAGTTTAATTTAGTAATAGGTGAAAAACCATCCCTACAAAGGTGTTAATCAGAGACTTGGCTTTGTGGACATTTTTCAGAGAACAAATTTGTTAGCATAAAAATAAAGCCAGAAAATGAAGAGCTGTTTAATCACGCAATTTGATTTTTTTGCCAGCATATTTCTTTTTCTCTGCAACCCACTGCTAAATTGTGCTTCCTAGATGTTTTTATAAAATCACTGAATTAAATCTAACTCTGATTACATCTGAGAAGGCCAGGTACCCTACACAATAACAGGGGGTATGAAATTTGACTTGTCTACTTAAAGATCACCAAAATCTGATAACAAGGTCAATTACGTCCCTGGGTGGGATTGAACCACCAACCTTTTGGTTAATAGCCGTACACACTAACTGATTGCGCCACAGATACACTTTGCAAAAGTACATACTGACAAATGCTAATAAGCATTCATCTAAAACGTTTCCTAGAAAAACTTAAAAAAGTCAATAATCTGGAGAGTTTTTGTAAGATGTTTCTTCTATCAACCAACGAAGAAACACATTGGTACTTTCCCATGATGAGTGAGTGCTTCAGGATCTCTTGCACTTACATGTGCAGCAGAGTACAGCAATGGAAGCATGCTGGGCCCATAACCCAGAGGTAGGCAGATTGAAACTATCCTCTGCTATATGCATTTTTTTTTTGTTAATTAAAGTAATCCAAAACTGGGATTGATATTTTGGCTCTTTTATTTTTACTTAAAGTACAATAACTTTTACCATTTTAATTTGTTTTAATAGTATATTGACAGTATTGTTTTCTTTCAAAAATCCACTTCATTTTCTTTACCCTATTATTAAAATGGTAATTGACAAAAACAAACTACATTGTCACCAGAAGAGCAATACAAAATGTACAAGTGATATATTAAATTCATCTTTCCAGCATGAATTTCAATGATGCATTGGGTCAACAATTTTGTGAGAAACATCTTCACCCTTAAATAAAGATTTTCTTAATTCCTTACCCGTGTGCTAATTAGATATCACCTTGTTTTCACATTAAACAGACTTCCACATGAGAAAGCAGCAAGGATGCAGTGGCGTTAATGTTTCCTGGTGTCAACTTGTATTATTTCAGTAGACATTGAAATGAGGATGCATCTTGCTGCCTTTCCAATGAAGCAAGTTTAATTTAGTAATAGGTGAAAAACCATCCTTACAAAGGTGTTAATCAGAGACTTGGCTTTGTGCACACTTTTCAGAGAACAAATTTGTTAGCATAAAAATAAAGCCAGAAAATGAAGAGCTGTTTAATCACTCAATTGGATTTTTCTGCCAGCATATTTTTTTTCTCTGCAACCCACTGCTAAATTGTGCTTCCTAGCTGTTTTTTATAAAATCACTGAATCAAATCTAACTCTGATTACATCAGAGAAGGCCAGGTACCCTACACAATAAGAGGGGGTTTGAAATTTGACTTGTCTACTTAAATATCACCAAAATCTGACCACAAGGTCAATTACGTCCCTGGGTGGGATTGAACCACCAACCTTTTGGTTAATAGCCGAACACACTAACCGATTGCGCCACAGAGACACTTTGCGAAAAGTACATACTGACAAAGGCTAATAAGCATACATCTAGAACGTTTCCTAGAAAAACATTAAAAAATCAATAATCTGGAGAGTTTTTGTAAGATGTTTCTTCCATCAACCAACAAATAAACACATTGGTACTTTCCCATGATGAGTGAGTGCTTCAGGATCTCTTGCACTTACATGTGCAGCAGAGTACTGCAATGGAAGCATGCTGGACCCATAACCCAGAGGTAGGCAGATTGAAACTATTCTTTGCTATATGCATTTTTTTTTGTTAATTTAAGTAATCAAAACTGGGATTGATATTTTTGCTCTTTTATTTTTACTTAAAGTACAATAACTTTTACCATTTTAATTTGTTTTAATAGTATATTGACAGTATTGTTTTCTTTCAAAAATCCACTTCATTTTCTTTACCCTATTATTAAAATGGTAATTGACAAAAAAAACTACATTGTCACCAGAAGAGCAATACAAAATGTACAAGTGATATATTAAAATCATCTTTCCAGCTTGAATTTCAATGATGCATTGGGGCAACAATTTTGTGAGAAACATCTTCACCCTTAAATAAAGATTTTCGTAATTCCTTACCTGTGTGCTAATTAGATATCACCTTGTTTTCACATTAAACAGACTTCCACATGAGAAAGCAGCAAGGATGCAGTGGCGTTAATGTTTCCTGGTTTCAACCTGTATTATTTCAGTAGACATTGAAATGAGGATGCATCTTGCTGCCTTTCCAATGAAGCAAGTTTAATTTAGTAATAGGTGAAAAACCATCCATACAAAGGTGTTAATCAGAGACTTGGCTTTGTGGACACTTTTCAGAGAACAAATTTGTTAGCATAAAAATAAAGCCAGAAAATGAAGAGCTGTTTAATCACGCAATTTGATTTTTTTGCCAGCATATTTCTTTTTCTCTGCAACCCACTGCTAAATTGTGCTTCCTAGCTGTTTTTATAAAATCAATGAATCAAATCTAACTCTGATTACATCAGAGAAGGCCAGGTACCCTACACCATAAGAGGGGGTTTGAAATTTTGACTTGTCTACTGAAAGATCACCAAAATCTGATAACAAGATCAATTACATCTCTGGGTGGGATTGAACCACCAACCTTTTAGTTAATAGCCGTACACACTAACTGATTGCGCCACAGAGACACTTTGCGAAAGTGCATACTGACAAAGGCTAATAAACATTCATCTAAAACGTTTCCTAGAAAAACTTTAAAAAGTCAATAATCTGGAGAGTTTTTGTAAGATGTTTCTTCCATCAACCAACGAAGAAACACATTGGTACTTTCCCATGATGAGTGAGTGCTTCAGGATCTCTTGCACTTACATGTGCAGCAGAGTACAGCAATGGAAGCATGCTGGGCTCATAACCCAGAGGTAGGCAGATTGAAACTATCCTCTGCTGTATGCTTTTTTTTTTTAATTTAAGTAATCCAAAACTGGGATTGATATTTTGGCTCTTTTATTTTTACTTAAAGTACAATAACTTTTACCATTTTAATTTGTTTTAATAGTATATTGACAGTATTGTTTTCTTTCAAAAATCCACTTAATTTTCTTTACCCTATTATTAAAATGGTAATTGACAAAAACAAACTACATTGTCACCAGAAGAGCAATACAAAATGTACAAGTGATATATTAAAATCATCTTTCCAGCTTGAATTTCAATGATGCATTGGGGCAACGATTTTGTGAGAAACATCTTCACCCTTAAATAAAGATTTTCTTAATTCCTTACCTGTGTGCTAATTAGATATCACCTTGTTTTCGCATTAAACAGACTTCCACATGAGAAAGCAGTAAGGATGCAGTGGCGTTAATGTTTCCTGGTGTCAACCTGTATTATTTCAGTAGACATTGAAATGAGGATGCATCTTGCTGCCTTTCCAATGAAGCAAGTTTAATTTAGTAATAGGTGAAAAACCATCCCTACAAAGGTGTTAATCAGAGACTTGGCTTTGTGGACACTTTTCAGAGAACAAATTTGTTAGCATAAAAATAAACCAGAAAATGAAGAGCTGTTTAATCACTCAATTGGATTTTTTTGCCAGCATATTTTTTTCTCTGCAACCCACTGCTAAATTGTGCTTCCTAGCTGTTTTTTATAAAATCACTGAATCAAATCTAACAACATCAGAGAAGGCCAGGTACCCTACACAATAAGAGGGGGTTTGAAATTTTGACTTGTCTACTTAAAGATCACCAAAATCTGAACACAAGGTCAATTACGTCCCTGGGTGGGATTGAACCACCAACCTTTTGGTTAATAGCCTTACACACTAACCAATTGCGCCACAGAGACACTTTGCAAAAGTACATACTGACAAAATCTAATAAGCATTCATCTAGAACGTTTCCTAGAAAAACTTTAAAAAGTCAATAATCTGGAGAGTTTTTGTAAGATGTTTCTTCCATCAACCAATGAAGAAACACATTGGTACTTTCCCATGATGAGTGAGTGCTTCAGGATCTTTTGCACTTACATGTGCAGCAGAGTACTGCAATGGAAGCATGCTGGGCCCATAACCCAGAGGTAGGCAGATTGAAACTATCCTTTGCTTAATGCATTTTTTTTGTTAATTAAAGTAATCCAAAACTGGGATTGATATTTTGGCTCTTTTATTTTTACTTAAAGTACAATAACTTTTACCATTTTAATTTGTTTTGATAGTATATTGACAGTATTGTTTTCTTTCAAAAATCCACTTAATTTTCTTTACCCTATTATTAAAATGGTAATTGACAAAAACAAACTACATTGTCACCAGAAGAGCAATACAAAATGTACAAGTGATATATTAAAATCATCTTTCCAGCTTGAATTTCAATGATGCATTAGGGCAACGATTTTGTGAGAAACATCTTCACCCTTAAATAAAGATTTTCTTAATTCCTTACCTGTGTGATAATTAGATATCACCTTGTTTTCGCATTAAACAGACTTCCACATGAGAAAGCAGCAAGGATGCAGTGGCGTTAATGTTTCCTGGTGTCAACTTGTATTATTTCAGTAGACATTGAAATGAGGATGCATCTTGCTGCCTTTCCAATGAAGCAAGTTTAATTTAGTAATAGGTGAAAAACCATCCTTACAAAGGTGTTAATCAGAGACTTGGCTTTGTGGACACTTTTCAGAGAACAAATTTGTTAGCATAAAAATAAAGCCAGAAAATGAAGAGCTGTTTAATCACTCAATTGGATTTTTCTGCCAGCATATTTTTTTTCTCTGCAAACCACTGCTAAATTGTGCTTCCTAGCTGTTTTTATAAAATCAATGAATCAAATCTAACTCTGATTACATCAGAGAAGGCCAGGTACCCTACACAATAAGATGGGGTTTGAAATTTTGACTTGTCTACTTAAATATCACCAAAATCTGATCACAAGGTCAATTACGTCCCTGGGTGGGATTGAACCACCAACCTTTTGGTTAATAGCCTTACACACTAACCAATTGCGCCACAGAGACACTTTGCAAAAGTACATACTGACAAAGGCTAATAAGCAATCATCTAGAACGTTTCCTAGAAAAACTTTAAAAAGTCAATAATCTGGAGAGTTTTTGTAAGATGTTTCTTCCATCAATCAATGAAGAAACACATTGGTACTTTCCCATGATGAGTGAGTGCTTCAGGATCTCTTGCACTTACATGTGCAGCAGAGTACTGCAATGGAAGCATGCTGGGCTCATAACCCAGAGGTAGGCAGATTGAAATTATCCTTTGCTATATGCATTTTTTTTGTTAATTAAAGTAATCCAAAACTGGGATTGATATTTTTGCTCTTTTATTTTTACTTAAAGTACAATAACTTTTACCATTTTAATTTGTTTTAATAGTATATTGACAGTATTGTTTTCTTTCAAAAATCCACTTAATTTTCTTTACCCTATTATTAAAATGGTAATTGACAAAAACAAACTACATTGTCACCAGAAGAGCAATACAAAATGTACAAGTGATATATTAAAATCATCTTTCCAGCTTGAATTTCAATGATGCATTGGGGCAACGATTTTGTGAGAAACATCTTCACCCTTAAATAAAGATTTTCTTAATTCCTTACCTGTGTGCTAATTAGATATCACCTTGTTTTCACATTAAACAGACTTCCACATGAGAAAGCAGCAAGGATGCAGTGGCGTTAATGTTTCCTGGTGTCAACCTGTATTATTTCAGTAGACATTGAAATGAGGATGCATCTTGCTGCCTTTCCAATGAAGCAAGTTTAATTTAGTAATAGGTGAAAAACCATCCTTACAAAGGTGTTAATCAGAGACTTGGCTTTGTGGACACTTTTCAGAGAACAAATTTGTTAGCATAAAAATAAAGCCAGAAAATGTAGATCTGTTTAATCACTCAATTGGATTTTTCTGCCAGCATATTTTTTTTCTCTGCAAACCACTGCTAAATTGTGCTTCCTAGCTGTTTTTATAAAATCAATGAATCAAATCTAACTCTGATTACATCAGAGAAGGCCAGGTACCCTACACAATAAGATGGGGTTTGAAATTTTGACTTGTCTACTTAAATATCACCAAAATCTGATCACAAGGTCAATTACGTCCCTGGGTGGGATTGAACCACCAACCTTTTGGTTAATAGCCTTACACACTAACCAATTGCGCCACAGAGACACTTTGCAAAAGTACATACTGACAAAGGCTAATAAGCATTCATCTAGAACGTTTCCTAGAAAAACTTTAAAAAGTCAATAATCTGGAGAGTTTTTGTAAGATGTTTCTTCCATCAACCAATGAAGAAACACATTGGTACTTTCCCATGATGAGTGAGTGCTTCAGGATCTCTTGCACTTACATGTGCAGCAGAGTACTGCAATAGAAGCATGCTGGGCCCATAACCCAGAGGTAGGCAGATTGAAACTATCCTTTGCTATATGCATTTTTTTTGTTAATTAAAGTAATCCAAAACTGGGATTGATATTTTGGCTCTTTTATTTTTACTTAAAGTACAATAACTTTTACCATTTTAATTTGTTTTGATAGTATATTGACAGTATTGTTTTCTTTCAAAAATCCACTTAATTTTCTTTACCCTATTATTAAAATGGTAATTGACAAAAACAAACTACATTGTCACCAGAAGAGCAATACAAAATGTACAAGTGATATATTAAAATCATCTTTCCAGCTTGAATTTCAATGATGCATTGGGGCAACGATTTTGTGAGAAACATCTTCACCCTTAAATAAAGATTTTCTTAATTCCTTACCTGTGTGCTAATTAGATATCACCTTGTTTTCACATTAAACAGACTTCCACATGAGAAAGCAGCAAGGATGCAGTGGCGTTAATGTTTCCTGGTGTCAACCTGTATTATATCAGTAGACATTGAAATGAGGATGCATCTTGCTGCCTTTCCAATGAAGCAAGTTTAATTTAGTAATAGGTGAAAAACCATCCCTACAAAGGTGTTAATCAGAGACTTGGCTTTGTGAACACTTTTCAGAGAACAAATTTGTTAGCATAAAAATAAAGCCAGAAAATGAAGAGCTGTTTAATCACTCAATTGTATTTTTTTGCCAGCATATTTTTTTTATCTGCAACCCACTGCTAAATTGTGCTTCCTAGCTGTTTTTTATAAAATCACTGAATCAAATCTAACTCTGATTACATCAGAGAAGGCCAGGTACCCTACACAATAAGAGGGGGTTTGAAATTTTGACTTGTCTACTTAAATATCACCAAAATCTGATCACAAGGTCAATTACATTCCTGGGTGGGATTGAACCACCAACCTTTTGTTAATAGCCTTACACACTAACCAATTGCGCCACAGAGACACTTTGCAAAAGTACATACTGACAAAGGCTAATAAGCATTCATCTAGAACGTTTCCTAGAAAAACTTTAAAAAGTCAATAATCTGGAGAGTTTTTTAAGATGTTTCTTCCATCAACCAACGAAGAAACACATTGGTACTTTCCCATGATGAGTGAGTGCTTCAGGATCTCTTGCACTTACATGTGCAGCAGAGTACTGCAATGGAAGCATGCTGGGCTCATAACCCAGAGGTAGGCAGATTGAAATTATCCTTTGCTATATGCATTTTTTTTTGTTAATTAAAGTAATCCAAAACTGGGATTGATATTTTTGCTCTTTTATTTTTACTTAAAGTACAATAACTTTTACCATTTTAATTTGTTTTAATAGTATATTGACAGTATTGTTTTCTTTCAAAAATCCACTTAATTTTCTTTACCCTATTATTAAAATGGTAATTGACAAAAACAAACTACATTGTCACCAGAAGAGCAATACAAAATGTACAAGTGATATATTAAAATCATCTTTCCAGCTTGAATTTCAATGATGCATTGGGGCAACGATTTTGTGAGAAACATCTTCACCCTTAAATAAAGATTTTCTTAATTCCTTACCTGTGTGCTAATTAGATATCACCTTGTTTTCACATTAAACAGACTTCCACATGAGAAAGCAGCAAGGATGCAGTGGCGTTAATGTTTCCTGGTGTCAACCTGTATTATTTCAGTAGACATTGAAATGAGGATGCATCTTGCTGCCTTTCCAATGAAGCAAGTTTAATTTAGTAATAGGTGAAAAACCATCCCTACAAAGGTGTTAATCAGAGACTTGGCTTTGTGGACACTTTTCAGAGAACAAATTTGTTAGCATAAAAATAAACCAGAAAATGAAGAGCTGTTTAATCACTCAATTGGATTTTTTTGCCAGCATATTTTTTTTCTCTGCAACCCACTGCTAAATTGTGCTTCCTAGCTGTTTTTTATAAAACCACTGAATCAAATCTAACTCTGATAACATCAGAGAAGGCCAGGTACCCTACACAATAAGATGGGGTTTGAAATTTTGACTTGTCTACTTAAATATCACCAAAATCTGATCACAAGGTCAATTACGTCCCTGGGTGGGATTGAACCACCAACCTTTTGGTTAATAGCCTTACACACTAACCAATTGCGCCACAGAGACACTTTGCAAAAGTCCATACTGACAAAGGCTAATAAGCATTCATCTAGAACGTTTCCTAGAAAAACTTTAAAAAGTCAATAATCTGGAGAGTTTTTGTAAGATGTTTCTTCCATCAACCAATGAAGAAACACATTGGTACTTTCCCATGATGAGTGAGTGCTTCAGGATCTCTTGCACTTACATGTGCAGCAGAGTACTGCAATGGAAGCATGCTGGGCCCATAACCCAGAGGTAGGCAGATTGAAACTATCCTTTGCTATATGCATTTTTTTTTGTTAATTAAAGTAATCCAAAACTGGGATTGATATTTTTGCTCTTTTATTTTTACTTAAAGTACAATAACTTTTACCATTTTAATTTGTTTTAATAGTATATTGACAGTATTGTTTTCTTTCAAAAATCCACTTAATTTTCTTTACCCTATTATTAAAATGGTAATTGACAAAAACAAACTACATTGTCACCAGAAGAGCAATACAAAATGTACAAGTGATATATTAAAATCATCTTTCCAGCTTGAATTTCAATGATGCATTGGGGCAACGATTTTGTGAGAAACATCTTCACCCTTAAATAAAGATTTTCTTAATTCCTTACCTGTGTGCTAATTAGATATCACATTGTTTTCACATTAAACAAACTTCCACATGAGAAAGCAGCAAGGATGCAGTGGCGTTAATGTTTCCTGGTGTCAACCTGTATTATTTCAGTAGACATTGAAATGAGGATGCATCTTGCTGCCTTTCCAATGAAGCAAGTTTAATTTAGTAATAGGTGAAAAACCATCCCTACAAAGGTGTTAATCAGAGACATGGCTTTGTGGACACTTTTCAGAGAACAAATTTGTTAGCATAAAAATAAAGCCAGAAAATGAAGAGCTGTTTAATCACTCAATTGGATTTTTCTGCCAGCATATTTTTTTTATCTGCAACCCACTGCTAAATTGTGCTTCCTAGCTGTTTTTTATAAAATCACTGAATCAAATCTAACTCTGATTACATCAGAGAAGGCCAGGTACCCTACACAATAAGAGGGGGTTTGAAATTTTGACTTGTCTACTTAAATATCACCAAAATCTGATCACAAGGTCAATTACATTCCTGGGTGAGATTGAACCACCAACCTTTTGATTAATAGCCTTACACACTAACTAATTGCGCCACAGAGACACTTTGCAAAAGTACATACTGACAAAGGCTAATAAGCATTCATCTAGAACGTTTCCTAGAAAAACTTTAAAAAGTCAATAATCTGGAGAGTTTTTGTAAGATGTTTCTTCCATCAACCAACGAAGAAACACATTGGTACTTTCCCATGATGAGTGAGTGCTTCAGGATCTCTTGCACTTACATGTGCAGCAGAGTACTGCAATGGAAGCATGCTGGGCCCATAACCCAGAGGTAGGCAGATTGAAACTATCCTTTGCTATATGCATTTTTTTTTGTTAATTAAAGTAATCCAAAACTGGGATTGATATTTTTGCTCTTTTATTTTTACTTAAAGTACAATAACTTTTACCATTTTAATTTGTTTTAATAGTATATTGACAGAATTGTTTTCTTTCAAAAATCCACTTAATTTTCTTTACCCTATTATTAAAATGGTAATTGACAAAAACAAACTACATTGTCACCAGAAGAGCAATACAAAATGTACAAGTGATATATTAAAATCATCTTTCCAGCTTGAATTTCAATGATGCATTGGGGCAACGATTTTGTGAGAAACATCTTCACCCTTAAATAAAGATTTTCTTAATTCCTTACCTGTGTGCTAATTAGATATCACCTTGTTTTCACATTAAACAGACTTCCACATGAGAAAGCAGCAAGGATGCAGTGGCGTTAATGTTTCCTGGTGTCAACTTGTATTATTTCAGTAGACATTGAAATGAGGATGCATCTTGCTGCCTTTCCAATGAAGCAAGTTTAATTTAGTAATACGTGAAAAACCATCCCTACAAAGGTGTTAATCAGAGACTTGGCTTTGTGGACACTTTTCAGAGAACAAATTTGTTAGCATAAAAATAAAGCCAGAAATGAAGAGCTGTTTAATCACTCAATTGGATTTTTTTGCCAGCATATTTCTTTTTCTCTGCAACCCACTGCTAAATTGTGCTTCCTAGCTGTTTTTATAAAATCACTGAATCAAATCTAACTCTGATTACATCAGAGAAGGCTAGGTACCCTACACAATAAGAGGGGGTTTGAAATTTTGACTTGTCTACTTAAATATTACCAAAATCTGATCACAAGGTCAATTACGTCCCTGGGTAGGATTTAACCACCAACCTTTTGGTTAATAGCCGTACACACTAACCAATTGCGCCACAGAGACACTTTGCAAAAAGTACATACTGACAAAGGCTAATAAGCATTCATCTAGAACGTTTCCTAGAAAAACTTTAAAAAGTCAATAATCTGGAGAGTTTTTGTAAGATGTTTCTTCCATCAACCAACAAAGAAACACATTGGTACTTTCCCATGATGAGTGAGTGCTTCAGGATCTCTTGCACTTACATGTGCAGCAGAGTACTGCAATGGAAGCATGCTGGGCCCATAACCCAGAGGTAGGCAGATTGAAACTATCCTTTGCTATATGCATTTTTTTGGTAATTAAAGTAATCCAAAACTGGGATGGATATTTTTGCTCTTTTATTTTTACTTAAAGTACAATAACTTTTACCATTTTAATTTGTTTTAATAGTATATTGACAGTATTGTTTTCTTTCAAAAATCCACTTAATTTTCTTTACCCTATTATTAAAATGGTAATTGACAAAAACAAACTACATTGTCACCAGAAGAGCAATACAAAATGTACAAGTGATATATTAAAATCATCTTTCCAGGTTGAATTTCAATGATGCATTGGGGCAACGATTTTGTGAGAAACATCTTCACCCTTAAATAAAGATTTTCTTAATTGCTTACCTGTGTGCTAATTAGATATCACCTTGTTTTCACATTAAACAGACTTCCACATGAGAAAGCAGCAAGGATGCAGTGCCGTTAATGTTTCCTGGTGTCAACCTGTATTATTTCAGTAGACATTGAAATGAGGATGCATCTTGCTGCCTTTCCAATGAAGCAAGTTTAATTTAGTAATAGGTGAAAAACCATCCTTACAAAGGTGTTAATCAGAGACTTGGCTTTGTGGACACTTTTCAGAGAACAAATTTGTTAGCATAAAAATAAAGCCAGAAAATGAAGAGCTGTTTATTCACTCAATTGGATTTTTCTGCCAGCATATTTTTTTTTTCTCTGCAACCTACTGCTAAATTGTGCTTCCTAGCTGTTTTTATAAAATCACTGAATCAAATCTAACTCTGATTACATCAGGGAAGGCCAGGTACCCACACCATAACAGGGGGTTTGAAATTTTGACTTGTCTACTTTAAGATCACCAAAATCTGATCACAAGGTAAATTACGTCCCTGGGTGGGATTGAACCACCAACCTTTTAGATAATAACCGAACACGCTAACTGATTGCGCCACAGAGACACTTTGCAAACTTACATTCTGACAAACGCTAATAAGCATTCATCTAGAACGTTTCCTAGAAAAACTTTAAAAAGTCAATAATCTGGAGAGTTTTTGTAAGATGTTTCTTCCATCAATCAACGAAGAACATTCATGCTGATTTCTTGCAGCAGCTGGGCACTGTAACAGCTCCAGAGCTGCTCTGTAAGGCAACTAAAAGGGTGTGGGCCCTGCAGCACTACCTGTAGTTCGCATTGTGCGCTGGAAGGCACAAAGTAAGCAGACGGGAGAAGTCAGGATAGTGCGCAAGGGCATAGAAGGGAGCGGCTCAAGAAAAGAGAAGTGGAAACTGACAGCAAACTAGGCTGGAGAGAGACCTGAGACAAAGAGATCTGAATTATACGAGAGCCGACCAGGGGAAACACAAATTATGCAGTCGAGTTTCCCACATTTGGGGAAATAGCTGGAGCAGCACACACAGAGTGCAATGGGTGAGCCTTGCCCTGGGAGAAGCACCTTCATGATCATAGTATCTCACCTGGCAGGTAAGTAGGAGTTGGGCAAGAGCTGAGGAGGGTCGCTGCTCGGGCACCCCCCTGTCAAGTGAAGGAGATCCAACTGAGGCAGCACAAGAGAACTCTCGAAAGAAGAACAAGGCTAGAGGAAGATCTGAGACACAGAAATCTGGCTTTTACCAGAGCTGACCAGAGGAAAGCACAAACACAGTCCCCCACTACCACAAATAATGCAGTCGAGTTTCCCACATTTGGGGAAATCACAGGGGTCAGCATACCCAGAATGCAATGAATGAACCTCACCCTGGGAGAACAATCTTCATGACCATGGTATCTCCTATGCAAAATAAGTATGATTTGGGATAGGGCTGGGGAGGGCCGCTGCTCAGGCACATCTCTGTCAAGTAAAGGAGATTCAACTGAGGCAGCACAAGGGAACTCTCATCTGGGGACAACAACTGCAGGGAGAACACATATTTTCAGATGAACATGGGAGGGCAGAAGGCTGCCTAATACTGAAGCACCCCCAAACAACAAACCAAATGCAACAACTAGTGCAAGCATTCCTGGGGGAAGGCCTGCAGCAGATGGATTTGCATATGGTGATGTCATCCAAGCAGTGGGTCAAAGTTGGCTTCAACCCTCGTCTGCATATGAAAAGAAAAAAGGGATGTGCAGGGCATGGCGGCCTTTTGCGGCGCTTGCATGACCCCTAATTCGCATTAAACACCTCCACCCTCCTTAGGTGTGGGGCTCATGTTGGCTATGCCCCAGCACCTGAAGCATTCAAGCTGATTTCTTGCAGCAGCTGGGCACTGTAACAGCTCCAGAGCTGCTCTGTAAGGCAAGTAAAAGGGTGTGGGCCCTGCAGCACTACCTGTAGTTCGCATTGTGCGTTGGAAGGCACAAAGTAAGCAGACGGGAGAAGTCAGGATAGTGCGCAAGGGCATAGAAGGGAGCGGCTCAAGAAAAGAGAAGTGGAAACAGACAGCAAACTAGGCTGGAGAGAGACCTGAGACAAAGAGATCTGAATTATACGAGAGCCGACCAGAGGAAACACAAATTATGCAGTCAAGTGTCCCACATTTGGGGAAATCGCAGGAGCAGCACACCCAGAGTGCAATGGGTGAGCCTTGCCCTGGGAGAAGCACCTTCCTGATCATAGTATCTCACCTGGCAGGTAAGTAGGAGTTGGGCTAGAGCTGGGGAGGGTCGCTGCTCGGGCACCCCCCTGTCAAGTGAAGGAGATCCAACTGAGGCAGCACAAGGGAACTCTCGAAAGAAGAACAAGGCTAGAGGAAGATCTGAGACAAAGAAATCTGACTTTTACCAGAGCTGACCAGAGGAAAGC
>NW_026968983.1:0-59051 GCF_028390025.1 Pseudophryne corroboree
AGCCTATCAACTCACAGAAGTAGGTGTGCATCTCTCCCCTCCGCCCCTCGATGCAGGGAGTCTGTTGCCAGCAGGCTCCCTGAAAATAAAAAAATCTAACAAATATACTTTCTGTCAGGAAACTCAGGAGAGCTCCCTGAAAAGCACCCAGTCTCCTCTGGGCACAGTAGTAAACTGAGGTCTGGAGGAGGGGCATAGAGGGAGGAGCCAGTGCACACCCAGATCTAAAGTCTTTCTTTAAGTGCCCATGTCTCCTGCGGAGCCCGTCTATCCCCCATGGTCCTTACGGAGTCCCCAGCATCCTCTAGGACGTAAGAGAAAAATTATGCTGGCAGAAAAATCCAATTGAGTGATTAAACAGCTCCAGAGCTGCTCTGTAAGGCAAGTAAAAGGGTGTGGGCCCTGCAGCACTACCTGTAGTTTGCATTGTGCATTGGAAGCCTAGTTTGCTGTCTGTTTCCACTTCTTTTTTCTTGAGCCCCTCCCGTCTATACCCTTGTGCACTATCCTGACTTCTCCTCCCGTCTGCTTACTTTGTGCCTTCCAATGCACAATGCAAACTACAGGTAGTGCTGCAGGGCCCACACCCTTTTACTTGCCTTACAGAGCAGCTCTTGAGCTGTTACAGTGCCCAGCTGCTGCAAGAAATCAGCGTGAATGCTTCAGGGGCTGGGTCATGGCCAACATGAGCCCCACACCGAAGGAGGGTGGGGGTGTTTAATGCGAACTAGGGGTCTCGCACAATGCGAACTACAGGTAGTGCTGCAGGGCCCACACCCTTTTACTTGCCTTACAGAGCAGCTCTGGAGCTGTTACAGTGCCCAGCTGCTGCAAGAAATCAGCTTGAATGCTTCAGGGGCTGGGGCATAGCCAACATGAGCCCCACACCGACGGAGGGTGGAGGTGTTTAATGCAAACTAGGGGTCATCCAAGTGCCGCAAAAGGCCGCCATGCCCTGCACGCCCCTTTTCTCTTTTCATATGCAGACGAGGGTTGAAGCCAACTTTGACCCACTGCTTGGATGACATCGCCATATGCAAATCCATCTGCTGCAGGCCTTCCCCCAGGAATGCTTGCACTAGTTGTTGCATTTGGTTTGTTGTTTGGGGGTGCTTCAGTATTAGGCAGCCTTCTGCCCTCCCATGTTCATCTGAAAATATGTGTTCTCCCTGCAGTTGTTGTCCCCAGATGAGAGTTCCCTTGTGCTGCCTCAGTTGAATCTCCTTTACTTGACAGAGATGTGCCTGAGCAGCGGCCCTCCCCAGCCCTATCCCAAATCATACTTATTTTGCATAGGAGATACCATGGTCATGAAGACTGTTCTCCCAGGGTGCGGTTCATTCATTGCATTCTGGGTATGCTGACCCCTGTGATTTCCCCAAATGTGGGAAACTCGACTGCATTATTTAATGCGAACTAGGGGTCATCCAAGCACCGCAAAAGGCCGCCATGCCCTGCATACCCCTTTTCTCTTTTCATAAGCAGATGAGGTTTGAAGCCAACTTTGGCCCACTGCTTGGATGACATCACTTGCTGCCTTTCCAATGAAGCAAGTTTAATTTAATAATAGGTGAAAAACCATCCCTACAAAGGTGTTAATCAGATACTTGGCTTTGTGGACACTTTTCAGAGCACAAATTTGTTAGCATAAAAATAAAGCCAGAAAATGAAGAGCTGTTTAATCACTCAATTGGATTTTTCTGCCAGCATATTTCTTTTTCTCTGCAACCCACTGCTAAATTGTGCTTCGTGGCTGTTTTTTTCATAAAATCACTTAATCAAATCTAACTCTGATTACATCAGAGAAGGCCAGGTACCCTACACCATAAGAGGTGGTTTGAAATTTTTACTTGTCTACTTAAAGATCACCAAAATCTGATAACGAGGTCAATTACGTCCCTAGGTGGGATTGAACCACCAACCTTTTGGTTAACAACTGAACACGCTAACTGTTTGCGCCTCAGAGACACTTTGCAAAAGTACATACTGACAAAGGTTAATAAGCATTCATCTAGAACGTTTCCTAGAAAAACTTTAAAAAGTCAATAATCTGGAGAGTTTTTGTAAGATGTTCCTTCCATCAACCAATGAAGAAACACATTGGTACTTTCCCATGATGAGTGAGTGCTTCAGGATCTCTTGCACTTACATGTGCAGCAAAGGACTACAATGGAAGCATGCTGGGCCTATAACCCAGAGGTAGGCAGATTGCAACTGTCCTCTGCTATATGCATTTTTTTTGTTAATTAAAGTAATCCAAAACTGGGATTGATATTTTGGCTCTTTTATTTTTACTTAAAGTACAATAACTTTTACTGTTTTAATTTGTTTTAATAGTATATTGACAGTATTGTTTTCTTTCAAAAATCCACTTAATTTTCTTTACCCTATTATTAAAATGGTAATTGACAAAAACAAACTACATTGTCACCAGAAGAGCAATACAAAATGTACAAGTGATATATTAAAATCATCTTTTCAGCTTGAATTTCAATGATGCATTGAGGTAACGATTTTGTGAGAAACATCTTCACCCTTAAATAAAGATTTTCTTAATTCCCTACCTGTGTGCTAATTAGATATCACCTTGTTTTCACATTAAACAGACTTTCACATGAGAAAGCAGCAAGGATGCAGTGGCGTTAATGTTTCCTGGTGTCAACCTGTATTATTTCAGTAGACATTGAAATGAGGATGCATCTTGCTGCCTTTCCAATGAAGCAAGTTTAATTTAGTAATAGGTTAAAAACCATCCCTACAAAGGTGTTAATCAGAGACTTGGCTTTGTGGACACTTTTCAGAGAACAAATTTGTTAGCATAAAAATAAAGCCAGAAAATGAAGAGCTGTTTAATCACTCAATTGGATTTTTCTGCCAGCATTTTTCTTTTTCTCTGCAACCCACTGCTAAATTGTGCTTCCTAGCTGTTTTTTTTATAAAATCACTTAATCAAATCTAACTCTGATTACATCAGAGAAGGCCAGGTACCCTACACCATAAGAGGGGGTTTGAAATTTTGACTTGTCTACTTAAAGATCACCGAAATCTGATAACAAGGTCAATTACGTCCCTGGGTGGGATTGAACCACCAACCTTTTGGTTAATAGCCTTATACACTAACTGATTGCGCCACAGCGACACTTTTCAAAAGTACATACTGACAAAGGCTAATAAGCATTCATCTAGAACGTTTCCTAGAAACATTTTAAAAAGTCAATAATGTGGAGAGTTTTTGTAAGATGTTTCTTCCATCAACCAATGAAGAAACACATTGGTACTTTCCTATGATGAGTGAGTGCTTCAGGATCTCTTGCACTTACATGTGCAGCAGAGTACTGTAATGGAAGCATGCTGGGTCCATAACCCAGAGGTAGGCAGATTGAAACTATCCTCTGCTATATGCATTGTTTTTATTAATTAAAGTAATCCAAAACTGGGATTGATATTTTTGCTCTTTTATTTTTACTTAAAGTACAATAACTTTTACCATTTTAATTTGTTTTAATAGTATATTGACAGTATTGTTTTCTTTCAAAAATCCAATTAATTTTCTTTACCCGATTATTAAAATGGTAATTGACAAAAACAATCTACATTGTCACCAGAAGAGCAGTACAAAATGTACAAGTGATATATTAAAATCATCTTTCCAGCTTGAATTTCAATGATGCCTTGGTGCAACAATTTTGTGAGAAACATCTTCACCCATAAAGAAAGATTTTCTTAATTCCTTACCTGTGTGCTGATTAGATATCACCTTGTTTTCACATTAAACAGACTTCCCCATGAGGAAGCAGCAAGGATGCAGTGACGTTTATGTTTCCTGGTGTCAACCTGTATTATTTCAGTAGACATTGAAATGAGGATGCATCTTGCTGCCTTTCCAATGAAGCAAGTTTAATTCAGTAATAGGTGAAAAACCATTCCTACAAAGGTGTTAATCAGAGACTTGGCTTTGTGGACACTTTTCAGAGAGCAAATTTGTTAGCATAAACATAAAATCAGAAAATAAAGAGCTGTTTAATCACTCAATTGGACTTTTCTGCCAGCATAATTTTTTTTCTCTGCAACCCACTGCTAAATTGTGCTTCCTAGCTGTTTTTTATAAAATCACTTAATCAAATCTAATTCTGATTACATCAGAGAAGGCCGGGTACCCTACACCATAAGAGGGGGTTTGAAATTTTGACTTGTCTACTTAAAGATCACCAAAATCTGATAACAAGGTCTATTACGTCCCTGGGTGGGATTGAATCACCAACCTTTAGGTTAATAGCCATACACACTAACTGATTGCGCCACAGCGACACTTTGCAAAAGTACATACTGACAAAGGCTAATAAGCATTCATCTAGAACGTTTCCTAGAAAAACTTTAAAAAGTCAATAATCTGGAGAATTTTTGTAAGAAACACATTGGTACATTCCCATGATGAGTGAGTGCTTCAGGATCTCTTGCACTTACATGGGCTATTAACCAAAAGGTTCCCACCCAGTGATGTAATTGACCTTGTGATCAGATTTTGGTGATCTTTAAGTAGACAAGTCAAAATTTCAAACCCCCTCTTATGGTGTAGGGTACCTGGCCTTCTCTGACGTAATCAGAGTTAGATTTAATTAAGGTGCACAAGGGAATAGAAGGGAGCGGTTTAAGAAAAGAGAAGTGGAAACAGACAGCAAACTAGGCTGGAGAGAGACCTGAGACAAAGAGATCTGAATTATACGAGAGCCGACCAGGGGAAACACAAATTATGCAGTCAAGTTTCCCACATTTGGGGAAATCGCAGGAGCAGCACACCCAGAGTGCAATGGGTGAGCCTTTCCCTGGGAGAAGCACCTTCCTGATCATAGTATCTCACCTGGCAGGTAAGTAGGAGTTGGGCTAGTGCTGGGGAGGGTCGCTGCTCGGGTACCCCCCTGTCAAGTGAAGGAGATCCAACTGAGGCAGCACAAGGGAACTCTCGAAAGAAGATCAAGGCTAGAGGAAGATCTGAGACAAAGAAATCTGACTTTTACCAGAGCTGACCAGAGGAAAGCACAAACACAGTACCCCACTACCACCAGGAAACATTAACGCCACTGCATCCTTGCTGCTTTCTCATGTGGAAGTCTATTTAATGTGAAAACAAGGTGATATCTAATTAGCACACAGAAAAGAAAATTAAGTGAATTTTTGAAAGAAAACAATACTGTCAATATACTATTAAAACAAATTAAAATGGTAAAAGTTATTGTACTTTAAGTAAAAATAAAAGAGCAAAAATATCAATCCCAGTTTTGGATTACTTTAATTAACAAAAAAAATGCATATAGCAGAGGATAGTTTCAATCTTTCTACCTCTGGGTTATGGGCCCAGCATGCTTCCATTGCAGTACTCTGCTGCACATGTAAGTGCAAGAGATCCTGAAGCACTCACTCATCATGGGAAAGTACCAATGTGTTTCTTCATTGGTTGATGGCAGAAACATCTTACAAAAACACTCCAGATTATTGACTTTTTAAAGTTTTTCTAGGAAACGTTCTAGATGATTGTTTATTAGCCTTTGTCAGTATGTAATTTTGCAAAGTGTCGCTGTGGCGCAATCAGTTAGTGTGTATGGCTATTAACCAAAAGGTTGGTGGTTCAATCCCACCCAGGGATGTAATTGACTTTGTTATCAGATTTTGGTGATCTTTAAGTAGACAAGTCAAAATTTCAAACCCCCTGTTATGGTGTTAGGTATTTAGACTTCTCTGATGTAATCAGAGTTAGATTTGATTCAGTGATTTTATAAAAACAGCTAGGAAGCACAATTTAGCAGTGGGTTGCAGAGAAAAAGAAATATGCTGGCAAAAAAATCCAATTGAGTGATTAAACAGCTCTTGGATGGTTTTTCACCTATTACTAAATTAAACTTGCTTCATTGGAAAGGCAGCAAGATGCATCCTCATTTCAATATCTACTGAAATAATACAGGTTGACACCAGGAAACATTAACGCCACTGCATCCTTGCTGCTTTCTCATGTGGAAGTCTGTTTAATGTGAAAACAAGGTGATATCTAATTAGCACACAGGTAAGGAATTAAGAAAATCTTTATTAAAGGGTGAAGATGTTTCTCACAAAATCGTTGCCCCAATGCATCATTGAAATTCAAGCTGGAAAGATGATTTTAATATATCACTTGTACATTTTGTATTGCTCTTCTGGTGACAATGTAGTTTGTTTTTGTCAATTACCATTTTAATAATCGGGTAAAGAAAATTAATTGGATTTTTGAAAGAAAACAATACTGTCAATATACTATTAAAACAAATTAAAATGGTAAAAGTTATTGTACTTTAAGTAAAAATAAAAGAGCAAAAATATCAATCCCAGTTTTGGATTACTTTAATTAACAAAAAAAAATGCATATAGCAGAGGATAGTTTCAATCTGCCTACCTCTGGGTTATGGACCCAGCATGCTTCCATTACAGTACTCTGCTGCACATGTAAGTGCAAGAGGTCCTGAAGCACTCACTTATCATGGGAAAGTTCCAATGTGTTTCTTCATTGGTTGATGGAAGAAACATCTTACAAAAACTCTCCACATTATTGACTTTTTAAAATGTTTCTAGGAAACGTTCTAGATGAATGCTTATTAGCATTTGTCAGTATGTACTTTTGCAAAGTGTCGCTGTGGCGCAATCAGTCTGTGTGTATGGTTATTAACCAAAAGGTTGGTGGTTCAATCCCACCCAGGGACGTAATTGACCTTGTTATCAGATTTTGGTGATCTTTAAGTAGACAAGTCAAAATTTCAAACCCCCTGTTATGGTGTAGGGTACCTGGCCTTCTCTGATGTAATCAGAGTTAGATTTGATTCAGTGATTTTATAAAAACAGCTAGGAAGCACAATTTAGCAGTGAGTTGCAGAGAAAAAGAAATATGCTGGCAAAAAAATCCAATTGAGTGATTAAACAGCTCTTCATTTTCTGGCTTTATTTTTATGCTAACAAATTTGTTCTCTGAAAAGTGTCCACAAAGCCAAGTCTCTGATTAACACCTTTGTAGGGATGGTTTTTCACCTATTACTAAATTAAACTTGCTTCATTGGAAAGGCAGCAAGATGCATCCTCATTTCAATGTCTACTGAAATAATACAGGTTGACACCAGGAAACATTAACGCCACTGCATCCTTGCTGCTTTCGCATGTGGAAGTCTGTTTAATGTGAAAACAAGGTGATATCTAATTAGCACACAGGTAAGGAATTAAGAAAATCTTTATTTAAGGGTGAAGATGTTTCTCACAAAATCGTTGCCCCAATGCATCATTGAAATTCAAGCTGGAAAGATGATTTTAATATATCACTTGTACATTTTGTATTGCTCTTCTGGTGACAATGTAGTTTGTTTTTGTCAATTACCATTATAAAAATAGGGTAAAGAAAATTAAGTGGATTTTTGAAAGAAAACAATACTGTCAATATACTATTAAAACAAATTAAAATGGTAAAAGTTATTGTACTTTAAAGTAAAAATAAAAGAGCAAAAATATCAATCCCAGTTTTTGGATTACTTTAATTAACAATAAAAAATGCATATAGCAGAGGATAGTTTCAATCTGCCTACCTCTGGGTTATGGGCCCAGCATGTTTCCAATGCAGTACTCTGCTGCACATGTAAGTGCAAGAGATCCTGAAGCACTCACTCATCATGGGAAAGTACCAATGTGTTTCTTCGTTGGTTGATGGAAGAAACATCTTACAAAAACTCTCCAGATTATTGACTTTTTAAAGTTTTTCTAGGAAACGTTCTAGATGAATGCTTATTAGCCTTTGTCAGTATGTAAGTTTGCAAAGTGTCTCTGTGGTGCAATCGGTTAGTGTGTTTGGTTATTAATCAAAGGGTTGGTGGTTCAATCCCACCCAGGGATGTAATTGACCTTGTTATCAGATTTTGGTGATCTTTAAGTAGACTAGTCAAAATTTCAAACCCCCTCTTATGGTGTAGGGTACCTGGCCTTCTCTGATGTAATCAGAGTTAGATTTGATTAAGTGATTTTATAAAAAAACAGCTAGGAAGCACAATTTAGCAGTGGGTTGCAGAGAAAAAGAAATATGCTGGCAGAAAAATCCAATTGAGTGATTAAACTGCTCTTCATTTTCTGGCTTTATTTTTATGCTAACTAATTTGTTCTCTGAAAAGTGTCCACAAAGCCAAGTGTCTGATTAACATCTTTGTAGGGATGGTTTTTCACCTATTACTAAATTAAACTTGCTTCATTGGAAAGGCAGCAAGATGCATCCTCATTTCAATATCTACGGAAATAATACAGGTTGACACCAGGAAACATTAACGCCACTGCATCTTTGCTGTTTTCTCATGTGGAAGTCTGTTTAATGTGAAAACAAGGTGATATCTAATTAGCACACAGGTAAGGAATTAAGAAAATCTTTATTTAAGGGTGAAGATGTTTCTCACAAAATCGTTGCCCCAATGCATCATTGAAATTCAAGCTGGAAAGATGATTTTAATATATCACTTGTACATTTTGTATTGCTCTTCTGGTGACAATGTAGTTTGTTTTTGTCAATTACCATTTTAATAATCGGGTAAAGAAAATTAATTGGATTTTTGAAAGAAAACAATACTGTCAATATACTATTAAAACAAATTAAAATGGTAAAAGTTATTGTACTTTAAGTAAAAATAAAAGAGCACAAATATCAATCCCAGTTTTGGATTACTTTAATTAACAAAAAAAATGCATATAGCAGAGGATAGTTTCAATCTGCCTACCTCTGGGTTATGGACCCAGCATGCTTCCATTACAGTACTCTGCTGCACATGTAAGTGCAAGAGATCCTGAAGCACTCACTCATCATGGGAAAGTACCAATGTGTTTCTTCATTGGTTGATGGAAGAAACATCTTACAAAAACTCTCCAGATTATTGACTATTTAAAGTTTTTATAGGAAACGTTCTAGATGAATGCTTATTAGCCTTTGTCAGTAAGTACTTTTGCAAAGTGTCGCTGTGGCTCAATCAGTTAGTGTGTATGGCTATTAACCAAAAGGTTGGTGGTTCAACCCCACCCAGGGACATAATTGACCTTGTTATCAGATTTTGTTGATCTTTAAGTAGACAAGTCAAAATTTCGAAAACCCCTGTTATGGTGTAGGGTACCTGGCCTTCTCTGATGTAATCAGAGTTAGATTTGATTCAGTGATTTTATAAAAACAGCTAGGAAGCACAATTTAGCAGTGGGTTGCAGAGAAAAAGAAATATGCTGGCAAAAAAATCCAATTGAGTGATTAAACAGCTCTTCATTTTCTGGCTTTATTTTTATGCTAACAAATTTGTTCTCTGAAAAGTGTCCACAAAGCCAAGTATCTGATTAACATCTTTGTAGGGATGGTTTTTCACCTATTACTAAATTAAACTTGCTTCATTGGAAAGGCAGCAAGATGCATCCTCATTTCAATATCTACTGAAATAATACAGGTTGACACCAGGAAACATTAACGCCACTGCATCCTTGCTGCTTTCTCATGTGGAAGTCTGTTTAATGTGAAAACAAGGTGATATCTAATTAGCACACAGGTAAGGAATTAAGAAAATCTTTATTTAAGGGTGAAGATTTTTCTCACAAAATCGTTGCCCCAATGCATCATTGAAATTCAAGCTGTAAAGATGATTTTAATATATCACTTGTACATTTTGTATTGCTCTTCTGGTGACAATGTAGTTTGCTTTTGTCAATTACCATTTTAATAATCGGGTAAAGAAAATTAATTGGATTTTTGAAAGAAAACAATACTGTCAATATACTATTAAAACAAATTAAAATGGTAAAAGTTATTGTACTTTAAGTAAAAATAAAAGAGCAAAAATATCAATCCCTGTTTTGGATTACTTTAATTAACAAAAAAAATGCATATAGCAGAGGATAGTTTCAATCTGCCTACCTCTGGGTTATGGACCCAGCATGCTTCCATTACAGTACTCTGCTGCACATGTAAGTGCAAGAGATCCTGAAGCACTCACTCATCATGGGAAAGTACCAATGTGTTTCTTCATTGGTTGATGGAAGAAACATCTTACAAAAACTCTCCACATTATTGACTTTTTAAAATGTTTCTAGGAATCGTTCTAGATGAATGCGTATTAGTCTTTGTCAGTAAGTACTTTTGCAAAGTGTCGCTGTGGCGCAATCAGTTAGTGTGTGAGGCTATTAACCAAAAGGTTGGTGGTTCAATCCCACCCAGCGACTTAATTGACCTTGTTATCAGATTTTGGTGATCTTTAAGTAGACAAGTCAAAATTTCATACCCCCTGTTATGGTGTAGGGTACCTGGCCTTCTCTGATGTAATCAGAGTTAGATTTGATTTAGTGATTTTATAAAAACAGCTAGGAAGCACAATTTAGCAGTGAGTTGCAGAGAAAAAGAAATATGCTGGCAAAAAAATCCAATTGAGTGATTAAACAGCTCTTCATTTTCTGGCTTTATTTTTATGCTAACAAATTTGTTCTCTGAAAAGTGTCCACAAAGCCAAGTCTCTGATTAACATCTTTGTAGGGATGGTTTTTCACCTATTACTAAATTAAACTTGCTTCATTGGAAAGGCAGCAAGATGCATCCTCATTTCAATGTCTACTGAAATAATACAGGTTGACACCAGGAAACATTAACGCCACTGCATCCTTGCTGCTTTCGCATGTGGAAGTCTGTTTAATGTGAAAACAAGGTGATATCTAATTAGCACACAGGTAAGGAATTAAGAAAATCTTTATTTAAGGGTGAAGGTGTTTCTCACAAAATCGTTGCCCCAATGCATCATTGAAATTCAAGCTGGAAAGATGATTTTAATATATCACTTGTACATTTTGTATTGCTCTTCTGGTGACAATGTAGTTTGTTTTTGCCAATTACCATTATAATAATAGGGTAAAGAAAATTAAGTGGATTTTTGAAAGAAAACAATACTGTCAATATACTATTAAAACAAATTAAAATGGTAAAAGTTATTGTACTTTAAGTAAAAATAAAAGAGCAAAAATATCAATCCCAGTTTTGGATTACTTTAATTAACATTAAAAATGCATATAGCAGAGGATAGTTTCAATCTGCCTACCTCTGGGTTATGGGCCCAGCATGTTTCCAATGCAGTACTCTGCTGCACATGTAAGTGCAAGAGATCCTGAAGCACTCACTCATCATGGGAAAGTACCAATGTGTTTCTTCGTTGGTTGATGGAAGAAACATCTTACAAAAACTCTCCAGATTATTGACTTTTTAAAGTTTTTCTAGGAAACGTTCTAGATGAATGCTTATTAGCCTTTGTCAGTATGTAAGTTTGCAAAGTGTCTCTGTGGCGCAATCGGTTAGTGTGTTTGGTTATTAATCAAAGGGTTGGTGGTTCAATACCACCCAGGGATGTAATTGACCTTGTTATCAGATTTTGGTGATCTTTAAGTAGACAAGTCAAAATTTCAAACCCCCTCTTATGGTGTAGGGTACCTGGCCTTCTCTGATGTAATCAGAGTTAGATTTGATTAAGTGATTTTATAAAAAAACAGCTAGGAAGCACAATTTAGCAGTGGGTTGCAGAGAAAAAGAAATATGCTGGCAGAAAAATCCAATTGAGTGATTAAACAGCTCTTCATTTTCTGGCTTTATTTTTATGCTAACTAATTTGTTCTCTGAAAAGTGTCCACAAAGCCAAGTGTCTGATTAACATCTTTGTAGGGATGGTTTTTAACCTATTACTAAATTAAACTTGCTTCATTGGAAAGGCAGCAAGATGCATCCTCATTTCAATATCTACGGAAATAATACAGGTTGACACCAGGAAACATTAACGCCACTGCATCTTTGCTGTTTTCTCATGTGGAAGTCTGTTTAATGTGAAAACAAGGTGATATCTAATTAGCACACAGGTAAGGAATTAAGAAAATCTTTATTTAAGGGTGAAGATGTTTCTCACAAAATCGTTGCCCCAATGCATCATTGAAATTCAAGCTGGAAAGATGATTTTAATATATCACTTGTACATTTTGTATTGCTCTTCTGGTGACAATGTAGTTTGTTTTTGTCAATTACCATTATAATAATAGGGTAAAGAAAATTAAGTGGATTTTTGAAAGAAAACAATACTGTCAATATACTATTAAAACAAATTAAAATGGTAAAAGTTATTGTACTTTAAGTAAAAATAAAAGAGCAAAAATATCAATCCCAGTTTTGGATTACTTTAATTAACAATAAAAAATGCATAAAGCAGAGGATAGTTTCATTCTGCCTACCTCTGGGTTATGGGCCCAGCATGTTTCCAATGCAGTACTCTGCTGCACATGTAAGTGCAAGAGATCCTGAAGCACTCACTCATCATGGGAAAGTACCAATGTGTTTCTTCGTTGGTTGATGGAAGAAACATCTTACAAAAACTCTCCAGATTATTGACTTTTTAAAGTTTTTCTAGGAAACATTCTAGATGAATGCTTATTAGCCTTTGTCAGTAAGTACTTTTGCAAAGTGTCGCTGTGGCGCAATCAGTTAGTGTGTACGGCTATTAACCAAAAGGTTGGTGGTTCAATCCCACCCAGGGACGTAATTGACCTTGTTATCAGATTTTGTTGATCTTTAAGTAGACAAGTCAAAATTTCGAAAACCCCTGTTATGGTGTAGGGTACCTGGCCTTCTCTGATGTAATCAGAGTTAGATTTGATTCAGTGATTTTATAAAAACAGCTAGGAAGCACAATTTAGCAGTGGGTTGCAGAGAAAAAGAAATATGCTGGCAAAAAAATCCAATTGAGTGATTAAACAGCTCTTCATTTTCTGGCTTTATTTTTATGCTAACAAATTTGTTCTCTGAAAAGTGTCCACAAAGCCAAGTATCTAATTAACATCTTTGTAGGGATGGTTTTTCACCTATTACTAAATTAAACTTGCTTCATTGGAAAGGCAGCAAGATGCATCCTCATTTCAATATCTACTGAAATAATACAGGTTGACACCAGGAAACATTAACGCCACTGCATCCTTGCTGCTTTCTCATGTGGAAGTCTGTTTAATGTGAAAACAAGGTGATATCTAATTAGCACACAGGTAAGGAATTAAGAAAATCTTTATTTAAGGGTGAAGATGTTTCTCACAAAATCGTTGCCCCAATGCATCATTGAAATTCAAGCTGGAAAGATGATTTTAATATATCACTTGTACATTTTGTATTGCTCTTCTGGTGACAATGTAGTTTGCTTTTGTCAATTACCATTTTAATAATCGGGTAAAGAAAATTAATTGGATTTTTGAAAGAAAACAATACTGTCAATATACTATTAAAACAAATTAAAATGGTAAAAGTTAATGTACTTTAAGTAAAAATAAAAGAGCAAAAATATCAATCCCAGTTTTGGATTACTTTAATTAACAAAAAAAAATGCATATAGCAGAGGATAGTTTCAATCTGCCTACCTCTGGGTTATGGACCCAGCATGCTTCCATTACAGTACTCTGCTGCACATGTAAGTGCAAGAGATCCTGAAGCACTCACTCATCATGGGAAAGTACCAATGTGTTTCTTCATTGGTTGATGGAAGAAACATCTTACAAAAACTCTCCACATTATTGACTTTTTAAAATGTTTCTAGGAATCGTTCTAGATGAATGCTTATTAGCCTTTGTCAGTATATACTTTTGCAAAGTGTCGCTGTGGCGCAATCAGTTAGTGTGTAAGGCTATTAACCAAAAGGTTGGTGGTTCAATCCCACCCAGGGACTTAATTGACCTTGTTATCAGATTTTGGTGATCTTTAAGTAGACAAGTCAAAATTTCAAACCCCCTGTTATGGTGTAGGGTACCTGGCCTTCTCTGATGTAGTTAGATTTGATTCAGTGATTTTATAAAAACAGCTAGGAAGCACAATTTAGCAGAGGGTTGCAGAGAAAAAGAAATATGCTGGCAGAAAAATCCAATTGAGTGATTAAACAGCTCTTCATTTTCTGGCTTTATTTTTATGCTAACTAATTTGTTCTCTGAAAAGTGTCCACAAAGCCAAGTATCTGATTAACATATTTGTAGGGATGGTTTTTCATCTATTACTAAATTAAACTTGCTTCATTGGAAAGGCAGCAAGATGCATCCTCATTTCAATATCTACTGAAATAATACAGGTTGACACCAGGAAACATTAACGCCACTGCATCCTTGCTGCTTTCTCATGTGGAAGTCTGTTTAATGTGAAAACAAGGTGATATCTAATTAGCACACAGGTAAGGAATTAAGAAAATCTTTATTTAAGGGTGAAGATGTTTCTCACATAATCGTTGCCCCAATGCATCATTGAAATTCAAGCTGGAAAGATGATTTTAATGTATCACTTGTACATTTTGTATTGCTCTTCTGGTGACAATGTAGTTTGTTTTTGTCAATTACCATTTTAATAATCGGGTAAAGAAAATTAATTGGATTTTTGAAAGAAAACAATACTGTCAATATACTATTAAAACAAATTAAAATGGTAAAAGTTATTGTACTTTAAGTAAAAATAAAAGCTAAAATATCAATCCCAGTTTTGGATTACTTTAATGAACAAAAAAAAATGCATATAGCAAAGGATAGTTTCAATCTGCCTACCTCTGGGTTATGGGCCCAGCATGCTTCCATTGCAGTACTCTGCTGCACATGTAAGTGCAAGAGATCCTGAAGCACTCACTCATCATGCGAAAGTACCAATGTGTTTCTTCGTTGGTTGCTGGAAGAAACATCTTACAAAAACTCTCCAGATTATTGACTTTTTAAAGTTTTTTTAGGAAACGTTCTAGATGAATGCTTATTAGTCTTTGTCAGTATGTACTTTTTGCAAAGTGTCTCTGTGGCGCAATTGGTTAGTGTGTTCAGCTATTAATCAAAAAGTTGGTGGTTCAATCCCACCCAGGGACATAATTGACCTTGTGATCAGATTTTGGT
Organism: Pseudophryne corroboree; assembly: GCF_028390025.1. Classification (NCBI taxonomy): domain Eukaryota; kingdom Metazoa; phylum Chordata; class Amphibia; order Anura; family Myobatrachidae; genus Pseudophryne; species Pseudophryne corroboree. Next base: position 14,935 of record NW_026968983.1, read on the forward strand.
GATATTTAAGTAGACAAGTCAAAATTGCAAACCCCCTCTTATGGTGTAGGGTACCTGGCCTTCTCTGATGTAATCAGAGTTAGATTTGATTAAGTGATTTTATAAAAAAAACAGCTAGGAAGCACAATTTAGCAGTGGGTTGCAGAGAAAAAGAAAAATGCTGGCAGAAAAATCCAATTGAGTGATTAAACAGCTCTTCATTTTCTGGCTTTATTTTTATGATAACAAATTTGTTCTCTGAAAAGTGTCCACAAAGCCAAGTATCTGATTAACATTTTTGTAGGGATGGTTTTTCACCTATTACTAAATTAAACTTGCTTCATTGGAAAGGCAGCAAGATGCATCCTCATTTCAATATCTACGGAAATAATACAGGTTGACACCAGGAAACATTAACGCCACTGCATCTTTGCTGTTTTCTCATGTGGAAGTCTGTTTAATGTGAAAACAAGGTGATATCTAATTAGCACACAGGTAAGGAATTAAGAAAATCTTTATTTAAGGGTGAAGATGTTTCTCACAAAATCGTTGCCCCAATGCATCATTGAAATTCAAGCTGGAAAGATGATTTTAATATATCACTTGTACATTTTGTATTGCTCTTCTGGTGACAATGTAGTTTGTTTTTGTCAATTACCATTTTAAAAATCGGGTAAAGAAAATTAATTGGATTTTTGAAAGAAAACAATACTGTCAATATACTATTAAAACAAATTAAAATGGTAAAAGTTATTGTACTTTAAGTAAAAATAAAAGCTAAAATATCAATCCCAGTTTTGGATTACTTTAATGAACAAAAAAAAAATGCATATAGCAAAGGATAGTTTCAATCTGCCTACCTCTGGGTTATGGGCCCAGCATGCTTCCAGTGCAGTACTCTGCTGCACATGTAAGTGCAAGAGATCCTGAAGCACTCACTCATCATGCGAAAGTACCAATGTGTTTCTTCATTGGTTGCTGGAAGAAACATCTTACAAAAACTCTCCAGATTATTGACTTTTTAAAGTTTTTCTAGGAAACGTTCTAGATGAATGCTTATTAGTCTTTGTCAGTATGTACTTTTTGCAAAGTGTCTCTGTGGCGCAATCGGTTAGTGTGTTCAGCTATTAATCAGAAGGTTGGTGGTTCAATCCCACCCAGGGACGTAATTGACCTTGTGATCAGATTTTGGTAATATTTAAGTAGACAAGTCAAAATTGCAAAACCCCTCTTATGGTGTAGGGTACCTGGCCTTCTCTGATGTAATCAGAGTTAGATTTGATTAAGTGATTTTATAAAAAAAACAGCTAGGAAGCACAATTTAGCAGTGGGTTGCAGAGAAAAAGAAAAATGCTGGCAGAAAAATCCAATTGAGTGATTAAACAGCTCTTCATTTTCTGGCTTTATTTTTATGATAACAAATTTGTTCTCTGAAAAGTGTCCACAAAGCCAAGTATCTGATTAACATCTTTGTAGGGATGGTTTTTCACCTATTACTAAATTAAACTTGCTTCATTGGAAAGGCAGCAAGATGCATCCTCATTTCAATATCTACGGAAATAATACAGGTTGACACCAGGAAACATTAACGCCACTGCATCTTTGCTGTTTTCTCATGTGGAAGTCTGTTTAATGTGAAAACAAAGTGATATCTAATTAGCACACAGGTAAGGAATTAAGAAAATCTTTATTTAAGGGTGAAGATGTTTCTCACAAAATCGTTGCCCCAATGCATCATTGAAATTCAAGCTGGAAAGATGATTTTAATATATCACTTGTACATTTTGTATTGCTCTTCTGGTGACAATGTAGTTTGTTTTTGTCAATTACCATTTTAATAATCGGGTAAAGAAAAGTAATTGGATTTTTGAAAGAAAACAATACTGTCAATATACTATTAAAACAAATTAAAATGGTAAAAGTTATTGTACTTTAAGTAAAAATAAAAGAGCAAAAATATCAATCCCAGTTTTGGATTACTTTAATTAACAAAAAAAAAATGCATATAGCAGAGGATAGTTTCAATCTGCCTACCTCTGGGTTATGGACCCAGCATGCTTTCATACCAGTACTCTGCTGCACATGTAAGTGCAAGAGATCCTGAAGCACTCACTCATCATGGGAAAGTACCAATGTGTTTCTTCATTGGTTGATGGAAGAAACATCTTACAAAAACTCTCCAGATTATTGACTATTTAAAGTTTTTATAGGAAACGTTCTAGATGAATGCTTATTAGCCTTTGTCAGTATGTACTTTTGCAAAGTGTCGCTGTGGCGCAATCAGTTAGTGTGTACAGCTATTAACCAAAAGGTTGGTGGTTCAATCCCACCCAGGGACATAATTGACCTTGTTATCAGATTTTGTTGATCTTTAAGTAGACAAGTCAAAATTTCGAAAACCCCTGTTATGGTGTAGGGTACCTGGTCTTCTCTGATGTAATCAGAGTTAGATTTGATTCAGTGATTTTATAAAAACAGCTAGGAAGCACAATTTAGCAGTGGGTTGCAGAGAAAAAGAAATATGCTATCAAAAAAATCCAATTGAGTGATTAAACAGCTCTTCATTTTCTGGCTTTATTTTTATGCTAACAAATTTGTTCTCTGAAAAGTGTCCACAAAGCCAAGTCTCTGATTAACACCTTTGTAGGGATGGTTTTTCACCTATTACTAAATTAAACTTGCTTCATTGGAAAGGCAGCAAGATGCATCCTCATTTCAATATCTACTGAAATAATACAGGTTGACACCAGGAAACATTAACGCCACTGCATCCTTGCTGCTTTCTCATGTGGAAGTCTGTTTAATGTGAAAACAAGGTGATATCTAATTAGCACACAGGTAAGGAATTAAGAAAATCTTTATTTAAGGGTGAAGATGTTTCTCACAAAATCGTTGCCCCAATGCATAATTGAAATTCAAGCTGGAAAGATGATTTTAATATATCACTTGTACATTTTGTATTGCTCTTCTGGTGACAATGTAGTTTGTTTTTGTCAGTTACCATTTTAATAATCGGGTAAAGAAAATTAATTGGATTTTTGAAAGAAAACAATACTGTCAATATACTATTAAAACAAATTAAAATGGTAAAAGTTATTGTACTTTAAGTAAAAATAAAAGCTAAAATATCAATCCCAGTTTTGGATTACTTTAATGAACAAAAAAAAATGCATATAGCAGAGGATAGTTTCAATCTGCCTACCTCTGGGTTATGGACCCAGCATGCTTCCATTACAGTACTCTGCTGCACATGTAAGTGCAAGAGATCCTGAAGCACTCACTCATCATGGGAAAGTACCAATGTGTTTCTTCATTGGTTGATGGAAGAAACATCTTACAAAAACTCTCCACATTATTGACTTTTTAAAATGTTTCTAGGAATCGTTCTAGATGAATGCTTATTAGCCTTTGTCAGTAAGTACTTTTGCAAAGTGTCGCTGTGGCGCAATCAGTTAGTGTGTAAGGCTATTAACCAAAAGGTTGGTGGTTCAATCCCACCCAGGGACATAATTGACCTTGTTATAAGATTTTGGTGATCTTTAAGCAGACAAGTCAAAATTTCAAACCCCCTGTTATGGTGTAGGGTACCTGGCCTTCTCTGATGTAATCAGAGTTAGATTTGATTCAGTGATTTTATAAAAACAGCTAGGAAGCACAATTTAGCAGTGGGTTGCAGAGAAAAAGAAATATGCTGGCAGAAAAATCCAATTGAGTGATTAAACAGCTCTTCATTTTCTGGCTTTATTTTTAAACTAATTTGTTCTCTGAAAAGTGTCCACAAAGCCAAGTATCTGATTAACATATTTGTAGGGATGGTTTTTCACCTATTACTAAATTAAACTTGCTTCATTGGAAAGGCAGCAAGATGCATCCTCATTTCAATATCTACTGAAATAATACAGGTTGACACCAGGAAACATTAACGCCACTGCATCCTTGCTGCTTTCTCATGTGGAAGTCTGTTTAATGTGAAAACAAGGTGATATCTAATTAGCACACAGGTAAGGAATTAAGAAAATCTTTATTTAAGGGTAAAGATGTTTCTCACAAAATCATTGCCCCAATGCATCATTGAAATTCAAGCTGGAAAGATGATTTTAATATATCACTTGTACATTTTGTATTGCTCTTCTGGTGACAATGTAGTTTGTTTTTGTCAATTACCATTTTAATAATAGGGTAAAGAAAATTAAGTGGATTTTTGAAAGAAAACAATACTGTCAATATACTATTAAAACAAATTAAAATGGTAAAAGTTATTGTACTTTAAGTAAAAATAAAAGCTAAAATATCAATCCCAGTTTTGGATTACTTTAATGAACAAAAAAAAAATGCATATAGCAAAGGATAGTTTCAATCTGCCTACCTCTGGGTTATGGGCCCAGCATGCTTCCATAGCAGTTCTCTGCTGCACATGTAAGTGCAAGAGATCCTGAAGCACTCACTCATCATGCGAAAGTACCAATGTGTTTCTTCATTGGTTGCTGGAAGAAACATCTTACAAAAACTCTCCAGATTATTGACTTTTTAAAGTTTTTCTAGGAAACGTTCTAGATGAAAGCTTATTAGTCTTTGTCAGTATATTCTTTTTGCAAAGTGTCTCTGTGGCGCAATCGGTTAGTGTGTTCAGCTATTAATCAAAAGGTTGGTGGTTCAATCCCACCCAGGGACGTAATTGACTTTGTGATCAGATTTTGGTGATATTTAAGTAGACAAGTCAAAATTGCAAACCCCCTCTTATAGTGTAGGGTACCTGGCCTTCTCTGATGTAATCAGAGTTAGATTTGATTAAGTGATTTTATAAAAAAACAGCTAGGAAGCACAATTTAGCAGTGGGTTGCAGAGAAAAAGAAAAATGCTGGCAGAAAAATACAATTGAGTGATTAAACAGCTCTTCATTTTCTGGCTTTATTTTTATGATAACAAATTTGTTCTCTGAAAAGTGTCCACAAAGCCAAGTATCTGATTAACATATTTGTAGGGATGGTTTTTCACCTATTACTAAATTAAACTTGCTTCATTGGAAAGGCAGCAAGATGCATCCTCATTTCAATATCTACTGAAATAATACAGGTTGACACCAGGAAACATTAACGCCACTGCATCCTTGCTGCTTTCTCATGTGGAAGTCTGTTTAATGTGAAAACAAGGTGATATCTAATTAGCACACAGGTAAGGAATTAAGAAAATCTTTATTTAAGGGTAAAGATGTTTCTCACAAAATCATTGCCCCAATGCATCATTGAAATTCAAGCTGGAAAGATGATTTTAATATATCACTTGTACATTTTGTATTGCTCTTCTGGTGACAATGTAGTTTGTTTTTGTCAATTACCATTTTAATAATAGGGTAAAGAAAATTAAGTGGATTTTTGAAAGAAAACAATACTGTCTATATACTATTAAAACAAATTAAAATGGTAAAAGTTATTGTACTTTAAGTAAAAATAAAAGCTAAAATATCAATCCCAGTTTTGGATTACTTTAATGAACAAAAAAAAAATGCATATAGCAAAGGATAGTTTCAATCTGCCTACCTCTGGGTTATGGGCCCAGCATGCTTTCATTGCAGTACTCTGCTGCACATGTAAGTGCAAGAGATCCTGAAGCCCTCACTCATCATGCGAAAGTACCAATGTGTTTCTTCATTGGTTGCTGGAAGAAACATCTTACAAAAACTCTCCAGATTATTGACTTTTTAAAGTTTTTCTAGGAAACGTTCTAGATGAATGCTTATTAGTCTTTGTCAGTATATTCTTTTTGCAAAGTGTCTCTGTGGCGCAATCGGTTAGTGTGTTCAGATATTAATCAAAAGGTTGGTGGTTCAATCCCACCCAGGGACGTAATTGACCTTGTGATCAGATTTTGGTGATATTTAAGTAGACAAGTCAAAATTGCAAACCCCCTCTTATGGTGTAGGGTACCTGGCCTTCTCTGATGTAATCAGAGTTAGATTTGATTAAGTGATTTTATAAAAAAACAGCTAGGAAGCACAATTTAGCAGTGGGTTGCAGAGAAAAAGAAAAATGCTGGCAGAAAAATACAATTGAGTGATTAAACAGCTCTTCATTTTCTGGCTTTATTTTTATGATAACAAATTTGTTCTCTGAAAAGTGTCCACAAAGCCAAGTCTCTGATTAACACCTTTGTAGGGATGGTTTTTCACCTATTACTAAATTAAACTTGCTTCATTGGAAAGGCAGCAAGATGCATCCTCATTTCAATATCTACTGAAATAATACAGGTTGACACCAGGAAACATTAACGCCACTGCATCCTTGCTGCTTTCTCATGTGGAAGTCTGTTTAATGTGAAAACAAGGTGATATCTAATTAGCACACAGGTAAGGAATTAAGAAAATCTTTATTTAAGGGTGAAGATGTTTCTCACAAAATCGTTGCCCCAATGCATCATTGAAATTCAAGCTGGAAAGATGATTTTAATATATCACTTGTACATTTTGTATTGCTCTTCTGGTGACAATGTAGTTTGTTTTTGTCAGTTACCATTTTAATAATCGGGTAAAGAAAATTAATTGGATTTTTGAAAGAAAACAATACTGTCAATATACTATTAAAACAAATTAAAATGGTAAAAGTTATTGTACTTTAAGTAAAAATAAAAGCTAAAATATCAATCCCAGTTTTGGATTACTTTAATGAACAAAAAAAAATGCATATAGCAGAGGATAGTTTCAATCTGCCTACCTCTGGGTTATGGACCCAGCATGCTTCCATTACAGTACTCTGCTGCACATGTAAGTGCAAGAGATCCTGAAGCACTCACTCATCATGGGAAAGTACCAATGTGTTTCTTCATTGGTTGATGGAAGAAACATCTTACAAAAACTCTCCACATTATTGACTTTTTAAAATGTTTCTAGGAATCGTTCTAGATGAATGCTTATTAGCCTTTGTCAGTAAGTACTTTTGCAAAGTGTCGCTGTGGCGCAATCAGTTAGTGTGTAAGGCTATTAACCAAAAGGTTGGTGGTTCAATCCCACCCAGGGACATAATTGACCTTGTTATCAGATTTTGGTGATCTTTAAGCAGACAAGTCAAAATTTCAAACCCCCTGTTATGGTGTAGGGTACCTGGCCTTCTCTGATGTAATCAGAGTTAGATTTGATTCAGTGATTTTATAAAAACAGCTAGGAAGCACAATTTAGCAGTGGGTTGCAGAGAAAAAGAAATATGCTGGCAGAAAAATCCAATTGAGTGATTAAACAGCTCTTCATTTTCTGGCTTTATTTTTATGCTAACTAATTTGTTCTCTGAAAAGTGTCCACAAAGCCAAGTATCTGATTAACATATTTGTAGGGATGGTTTTTCACCTATTACTAAATTAAACTTGCTTCATTGGAAAGGCAGCAAGATGCATCCTCATTTCAATATCTACTGAAATAATACAGGTTGACACCAGGAATTATTAACGCCACTGCATCCTTGCTGCTTTCTCATGTGGAAGTCTGTTTAATGTGAAAACAAGGTGATATCTAATTAGCACACAGGTAAGGAATTAAGAAAATCTTTATTTAAGGGTAAAGATGTTTCTCACAAAATCATTGCCCCAATGCATCATTGAAATTCAAGCTGGAAAGATGATTTTAATATATCACTTGTACATTTTGTATTGCTCTTCTGGTGACAATGTAGTTTGTTTTTGTCAATTACCATTTTAATAATAGGGTAAAGAAAATTAAGTGGATTTTTGAAAGAAAACAATACTGTCAATATACTATTAAAACAAATTAAAATGGTAAAAGTTATTGTACTTTAAGTAAAAATAAAAGCTAAAATATCAATCCCAGTTTTGGATTACTTTAATGAACAAAAAAAAAATGCATATAGCAAAGGATAGTTTCAATCTGCCTACCTCTGGGTTATGGGCCCAGCATGCTTCCATAGCAGTACTCTGCTGCACATGTAAGTGCAAGAGATCCTGAAGCACTCACTCATCATGCGAAAGTACCAATGTGTTTCTTCATTGGTTGCTGGAAGAAACATCTTACAAAAACTCTCCAGATTATTGACTTTTTAAAGTTTTTCTAGGAAACGTTCTAGATGAAAGCTTATTAGTCTTTGTCAGTATATTCTTTTTGCAAAGTGTCTCTGTGGCGCAATCGGTTAGTGTGTTCAGCTATTAATCAAAAGGTTGGTGGTTCAATCCCACCCAGGGACGTAATTGACCTTGTGATCAGATTTTGGTGATATTTAAGTAGACAAGTCAAAATTGCAAACCCCCTCTTATAGTGTAGGGTACCTGGCCTTCTCTGATGTAATCAGAGTTAGATTTGATTAAGTGATTTTATAAAAAAACAGCTAGGAAGCACAATTTAGCAGTGGGTTGCAGAGAAAAAGAAAAATGCTGGCAGAAAAATACAATTGAGTGATTAAACAGCTCTTCATTTTCTGGCTTTATTTTTATGATAACAAATTTGTTCTCTGAAAAGTGTCCACAAAGCCAAGTATCTGATTAACATATTTGTAGGGATGGTTTTTCACCTATTACTAAATTAAACTTGCTTCATTGGAAAGGCAGCAAGATGCATCCTCATTTCAATATCTACTGAAATAATACAGGTTGACACCAGGAAACATTAACGCCACTGCATCCTTGCTGCTTTCTCATGTGGAAGTCTGTTTAATGTGAAAACAAGGTGATATCTAATTAGCACACAGGTAAGGAATTAAGAAAATCTTTATTTAAGGGTAAAGATGTTTCTCACAAAATCATTGCCCCAATGCATCATTGAAATTCAAGCTGGAAAGATGATTTTAATATATCACTTGTACATTTTGTATTGCTCTTCTGGTGACAATGTAGTTTGTTTTTGTCAATTACCATTTTAATAATAGGGTAAAGAAAATTAAGTGGATTTTTGAAAGAAAACAATACTGTCAATATACTATTAAAACAAATTAAAATGGTAAAAGTTATTGTACTTTAAGTAAAAATAAAAGCTAAAATATCAATCCCAGTTTTGGATTACTTTAATGAACAAAAAAAAAATGCATATAGCAAAGGATAGTTTCAATCTGCCTACCTCTGGGTTATGGGCCCAGCATGCTTCCATTGCAGTACTCTGCTGCACATGTAAGTGCAAGAGATCCTGAAGCACTCACTCATCATGCGAAAGTACCAATGTGTTTCTTCATTGGTTGCTGGAAGAAACATCTTACAAAAACTCTCCAGATTATTGACTTTTTAAAGTTTTTCTAGGAAACGTTCTAGATGAATGCTTATTAGTCTTTGTCAGTATATTCTTTTTGCAAAGTGTCTCTGTGGCGCAATCGGTTAGTGTGTTCAGCTATTAATCAAAAGGTTGGTGGTTCAATCCCACCCAGGGACGTAATTGACCTTGTGATCAGATTTTGGTGATATTTAAGTAGACAAGTCAAAATTTCAAAAACCCCTGTTATGGTGTAGGGTACCTGGCCTTCTCTGATGTAATCAGAGTTAGATTTGATTCAGTGATTTTATAAAAACAGCTAGGAAGCACAATTTAGCAGTGGTTTGCAGAGAAAAAGAAATATGCTGGCAAAAAAATCCAATTGAGTGATTAAACAGCTCTTCATTTTCTGGCTTTATTTTTATGCTAACAAATTTGTTCTCTGAAAAGTGTCCACAAAGCCAAGTATCTGATTAACATCTTTGTAGGGATGGTTTTTCACCTATTACTAAATTAAACTTGCTTCATTGGAAAGGCAGCAAGATGCATCCTCATTTCAATATCTACTGAAATAATACAGGTTGACACCAGGAAACATTAACGCCACTGCATCCTTGCTGCTTTCTCATGTGGAAGTCTGTTTAATGTGAAAACAAGGTGATATCTAATTAGCACACAGGTAAGGAATTAAGAAAATCTTTATTTAAGGGTGAAGATGTTTCTCACAAAATCGTTGCCCCAATGCATCATTGAAATTCAAGCTGGAAAGATGATTTTAATATATCACTTGTACATTTTGTATTGCTCTTCTGGTGACAATGTAGTTTGTTTTTGTCAATTACCATTTTAATAATAGGGTAAAGAAAATTAAGTGGATTTTTGAAAGAAAACAATACTGTCAATATACTATTAAAACAAATTAAAATGGTAAAAGTTATTGTACTTTAAGTAAAAATAAAAGAGCAAAAATATCAATCCCAGTTTTGGATTACTTTAATTAACAAAAAAAAATGCATATAGCAGAGGATAGTTTCAATCTGCCTACCTCTGGGTTATGGGCCCAGCATGCTTCCATTGCAGTACTCTGCTGCACATGTAAGTGCAAGAGATCCTGAAGCACTCACTCATCATGGGAAAGTACCAATGCGTTTCTTCATTGGTTGATGGAAGAAACATCTTACAAAATCTCTCCAGATTATTGACTTTTTAAAGTTTTCTAGGAATTGTTCTAGATGAATGCTTATTAGCCTTTGTCAGTATGTACGTTTGCAAAGTGTCTCTGTGGTGCAATCGGTTAGTGTGTTTGGTTATTAACCAAAGGGTTGGTGGTTCAATCCCACCCAGGGATGTTATTGACCTTGTCATCAGATTTTGGTGATCTTTAAGTAGACAAGTCAAAATTTCAAACCCCGTCTTATGGTGTAGGGTACCTGGCCTACTCTGATGTAATCAGAGTTAGATTTGATTAAGTGATTTTATCAAAAAACAGCTAGGAAGCACAATTTAGCAGTGGGTTGCAGAGAAAATGAAATATGCTGGCAGAAAAATCCAATTGAGTGATTAAACAGCTCTTCATTTTCTGGCTTTATTTTTATGCTAACAAATTTGTTCTCTGAAAAGTGTCCACAAAGCCAAGTATCGGATTAACATCTTTGTAGGGATGGTTTTTCACCTATTACTAAATTAAACTTGCTTCATTGGAAAGGCAGCAAGATGCATCCTCATTTCAATATCTACTGAAATAATACAGGTTGACACCAGGAAACATTAACGCCACTGCATCCTTGCTGCTTTCTCATGTGGAAGTCTGTTTAATGTGAAAACAAGGTGATATCTAATTAGCACACAGGTAAGGAATTAAGAAAATCTTTATTTAAGGGTGAAGATGTTTCTCACAAAATCGTTGCCCCAATGCATCATTGAAATTCAAGCTGGAAAGATGATTTTAATATATCACTTGTACATTTTGTATTGCTCTTCTGGTGACAATGTAGTTTGTTTTTGTCAATTACCATTTTAATAATCGGGTAAAGAAAATTAAGTGGATTTTTGAAAGAAAACAATACTGTCAATATACTATTAAAACATATTAAAATGGTAAAAGTTATTGTACTTTAAGTAAAAATAAAAGAGAAAAAATATCAATCCCAGTTTTGGATTACTTTAATTAACAAAAAAAAAATGCATATAGCAGAGGATAGTTTCAATCTGCCTACCTCTGGGTTATGAACCCAGCATGCTTTCATTACAGTACTCTGCTGCACATGTAAGTGCAAGAGATCTTGAAGCACTCACTCATCATGGGAAAGTAACAATGTGTTTCTTCGTTGGTTGATGGAAGAAACATCTTACAAAAACTCTCCAGATTATTGACTTTTAAAAGTTTTTCTAGGAAACGTTCTAGATGAATGCTTATTAGCCTTTGTCAGTATGGACTTTTGCAAAGTGTCTCTGTGGCGCAATTGGTTAGTGTGATTGGTTATTAACCAAAGGGTTGGTGGTTCAATCCCACCCAGGGATGTAATTGACCTTGTTATCAGATTTTGGTGATCTTTAAGTAGACAAGTCAAAATTTCAAAAACCCCTGTTATGGTGTAGGGTACCTGGCCTTCTCTGATGTAATCAGAGTTAGATTTGATTCAGTGATTTTATAAAAACAGCTAGGAAGCACAATTTAGCAGTGGTTTGCAGAGAAAAAGAAATATGCTGGCAAAAAAATCCAATTGAGTGATTAAACAGCTCTTCATTTTCTGGCTTTATTTTTATGCTAACAAATTTGTTCTCTGAAAAGTGTCCACAAAGCCAAGTATCTGATTAACATCTTTGTAGGGATGGTTTTTCACCTATTACTAAATTAAACTTGCTTCATTGGAAAGGCAGCAAGATGCATCCTCATTTCAATATCTACTGAAATAATACAGGTTGACACCAGGAAACATTAACGCCACTGCATCCTTGCCGATGATAACCTCAAGTTGGGTCATTCGGTGCTGCAGAGTCGTACGCACTCTTCCACCCGTTCAAGAGCTTTGGTATAACCCCATGGTTCTTAATGTGACCCCAGCATCCTCTAGGTCGTATGAGAAAATAGGATTTTAATACCTACCGGTAAATCCTTTTCTCTTAGTCTGTAGAGGATGCTGGGCACCCGTCCCAGTCCATACTGTGTCTGCAGTTATTACTTGTGGTTATACACATGTTGTGTTATGGTTCTGGTCAGCTTTTTGCTGCAATTGTTCATGCCGTTGGCTTGTGTTCTGTTGAATGCCACGTTCTGCGGCATGCTTAAGGTGTGAGCTGGTAAGATGCTCACCTTAGTTTAACAATAAATCCTTTCCTCGAAATGTCCGTCTCCCTGGGCACAGTTCCTATAACTGGAGTCTGGAGGAGGGGCATAGAGGGAGGAGCCAGTTCACACCCTTTGATAGTCTTAAAGTGCCCATGTCTCTTGCGGATCCCGTCTATACCCCATGGTTCTTAATGTGACCCCAGCATCCTCTACGGACTAAGAGAAAAGGATGCCCTTGCGCACTATCCTGACTTCTCCTCCCGTCTGCTTACTTTGTGCCTTCCAACGCACAATGCGAACTACAGGTGGTGCTGCAGGGCCCACACCCTTTTACTTGCCTTACAGAACAGCTCTGGAGCTGTTACAGTGCCCAGCTGCTGCAAGAAATCAGCTTGAATGCTTCAGGGGATGGGGCATGGCCAACATGAGCCCCACACCAAAGGAGGGTGTGGGTGTTTAATGAGAACTAGGGGTCATCCAAGCACTGCAAAAGGCCGCCATGCCCTGCACGCCCCTTTTCTCTTTTCATATGCAGATGAGGGTTCCAGCCAACTTTGGCCCACTGCTTGGATAACATCACTGTATGCAAATCCGTCTGCTGCAGACCTTCCCCCAGGAATGCTTGTACTTGATGTTGCATATGGTTTGATATTTGATGGTGCTTCAGTATTAGGCAGCCTTCCGCCCTCCCATGTTCATCTGAAAAGATGTGGTCTCCCTGCAGTTGTTGTCCCCAGACGAGAGTTCCCTTGTGCTTCCTCAGTTGAATCTCCTTAACTTGACGGGGGAGGGGCTGCCCGAGCAGCCACCCTCCCCAGCCCTATCCCAACTCATACTTATTTTGCATATGAGATCTCTTGATCATGAAGATTGTTCTCACAGGGTGAGGTTCATCCATTATATTTTAAAATAGGAAGGTACAAATTACATATTTGAATTGCATTTATGTGCTGGATTGAAATGTCCCGTCCCCCCCCCTTCCATTCTCAATTGTGCCCGTCAGCAGCTATTCTAAGGTTGCTGCCAATGGGTGTGACACATTAATTTCTTCTGTGGGGTACACTGGACTCCACAAGGATTCACATTGGGGTGTAGAGTAGGATCTTGATCTGAGGCACCAACCGGCTCAAAGCTTTTGACTGTTCCCAAGATGCTCAGTGCATTCTCCTCTATAACCCCGCTTCCATGAACAGGGAGCTCAGTTTGTAGTTGGTGCCTTCAGTAGCAGGCCACTTAACAGGGGCCTGCCTCAGGCAGCCTATTCTTAGCTATAAATTTTGACAAGAAAAGAAGAACTTGTTTTATGAGAATCTACAAGGGCTGCAGCAGGATAGGTCTAATAGACATCTTTACTGCAGCTTCATCACTCCCAGCGGCGCTGTATACTCCCATGCCCTGGTTGCTGGGTCACTGCAGCGGAGGCTCCGGTTTCATCCTAAGGTCAGTCACACACACACCACCCTTCCGGATCACGAGGCCGCTGATGAAGGGGAGCGTGGCCGTAGGGGGTGGACCGTGTGCGCACTGGCGTGGACACTGATTACTGGGCAGCCGCTCCACTAGCCACCAGGTACAGTTAAGGAGCACAGGTCTGGGGGTTTTTCTCCTATATTAACCCAATTTTGTACTGCCCGCAGCGCATTGTGATAGGTAATAGGGCCTGATTCAGGTTGGATTGCAATCACAATAAGCGATCCAACTGCAAAAATTGCTAAGAGCATACGCATGTGCCTGCATTTTCTGTGGCACCCCGCAGAGAATGCGATCGCCTCTGCCTGTCAATCGGGGCGGGGGGGGGGGGATAGGTGGGTCAGCAACACTCCATTTCCAAGTCAGGGATGGAGCGGTGCGGGGGCAAGGCTTCAAAATGGGGTCTGCAACGGAGGAGACACAGGGGGCGTGGTCACAGCGGCTGTATGACATCACATTCAGCCGCTGTGATCACAAAAATGGTGGCGGCTTCCTGCGCGCACATACAGTCTGCACCAGCAGGAGGCTACATCATTTTTTATGATCACGCTGAACTGCAGTGCGACTGCAATTACAGCATGGACAAGAAGGGAGGCGTCATGCTGGGTGGCCATGCCCTTTCACTGTGCAGGAGCCAGCACCGCTCACACACTAGTCCCCGGGTGCAGCCCCCAACCCCCGGGACACCCGGAGCAACAAAATGTAGATTCAGGCCACCAGGCCACGCCCCTACCTATGAAACCATGCCTCCTTTTTACCATTGCGCTGCTTATCTGCGCGCACTGCATTACAATCTCCCTCGCCACCTCTCTGGGTGTCACCAGTGATAGTGACACCTCTGCCATGCTTGTAGCAGCTGGTCCTAAGATCTACGCCTCAAGCCCTGAGTGTTTGCCCTTGTGACTTGTTGATCATCATAGCGAAGCAGATGCTTACAGAAAACTGCAGGGGCTTAGATTGAAAATAAAAAAATTGATAGGTATAAGGTAGAGAGGAGCGGGTTCGGTTCTCCGAGAACCGAATTCCCCACGAACTCCACGTTGTTTACACTGGTCCGAGGCAGGCTCGGTTGTTCCCGCCTGACTCGGAAAACCTGAAAAAGGGAAAATGTCATCATCCCGCTGTCGGATTCTCGCGAGATTCGGATTCCATATAAAGAGCTGCGCGTTGCCGCCATTTTTACTCGTGCATTGAAGATAGAGCGGAATGGACGTGGCTATGTTCTCTCAGTGGAAATCTCAATATCAGTGCTCAGTATCAGTGGTTACTTATTGCTGCTCAGTAATACTAGTAGTGTGTCTCTCCTGCTCAGTGTCAGTTCTCAGTAGTATCCTCATCAGTGCTCAGTATCACTGCTCATTGTCTTGTGCTGCATTGTGGTGCTCAGCATACTACAGTACATTACTAATAGTCCAGTGCTGCATCTTGCTGCTCAGTGTCAGTTCTAGTATCCTCATCAGTGCTCACTATCACTCTTCATTGCATTTTGGTTTTCTGTATACTACAGTAACATAGTAATATAGTAACATATAGTAACATAGTTTTTGAGGTTGAATAGAGGCAAATTGCCCATCGTGTTCAACCTGTTTTAAGTTGTGATGATTCTACATACTTGCTGAATAATGTTTTATGACTAGTTAGCTACTATAACTCATGTTACCCCCGGATTAACCATGTTGATATTTTAAGTATTATAACCTTGGATAGCTTTTTCATTCAGAAATGTATCCATTCCTTTTTTAAATCCAATTACAGAGTCCACCATTACCACCTTCCCTGGCAGGGAATTCCACATCCTGATTGCCCTAACAGTGAAGATCATAGTATCTCACCTGGCAGGTAAGTAGGAGTTGGGCTAGAGCTGTGGAGGATTGCTGCTCGGGCACCCCCTGTCAAGTGAAGGAGATCCAACTGAGGCAGCACAAGGGAACTCTCGAAAGAAGAACAAGGCTAGAGGAAGATCTGAGACAAAGAAATCTGACTTTTACCAGAGCTGACCAGAGGAAAGCACAAACACAGTCCCCCACTACCACAAATAATGCAGTCGAGTTTCCCACATTTGGGGAAATCACAGGGGTCAGCATACCCAGAATGCAATGAATGAACCTCACCCTGGGAGAACAATCTTCATGACCATGGTATCTCCTATGCAAAATAAGTATGATTTGGGATAGGGCTGGGGAGGGCCGCTGCTCAGGCACATCTCTGTCAAGTAAAGGAGATTCAACTGAGGCAGCACAAGGGAACTCTCATCTGGGGACAACAACTGCAGGGAGAACACATATTTTCAGATGAAAATCTTGGTCATGCTCTGGTTTCTCTTCAGAACGAACAAATCTTTCGCCTTTTACTAAAGATTTCCGTGGAGAGGAGCAAAACTGAGTTTTACCTCAATTTTTGCATGCCCCATCTTTTTGGGGTTTCTTTTATCGGTTTAAAGATAGAATGAGTGTGCTTTAATGAAAGCTCATTTGCATAGAAATGACAGTAAATGTTTGTTTCTTTTCAAACAGAACTTTCTTGACCATGCTACTTGCTTGAAAGATCTGGGAGCACATGGAATACAGTACAAACCATGCTTATAGCAAGGAGAAGCCAGGTGAGAAATCTGCTTTCTTTCAAATTGGGCGCTCACTTTGATCTGAATGAGGACTGCTGGCATGGCACTCAGGCGACAGGTGGAATCTTGGTCATGCTCTGGTTTCTCTTCAGAACTAACAAATATTTCGCCTTTTATTAAAGATTTCCGTGGAGAGGAGCAAAACTGAGTTTTATCTCAATTTTTGCATGCCCCATATTATTGGGGTTTCTTTTATCAGTTTAAAGACAGAACGAGTGTGCTTTCTTGTTAGCTTTAATGTAAGTTTATTTGTATAACAATGACAGTAAATGTCTGTTTCTTTTCAAGCAGAACTTTCTTGACCATACTAATTGCTTGAAAGATCTGGGAGCACATGGAAAAGAGTACAAACCATGCTTATAGCAAGGGGAAGCCTGGTGAGAAATCTGCTTTCTTTCTTTCAAATTGGGTGCTCACTTTGAGCTGAATGAGGACTGCTGGCATCAGGGCTGGCTCTAGGCATGTTCGAATAGAGCGGCCGCGCAGGGCGCCACCCTTAATGGGCGCCTCGCGCTGGCGCCGCCATATTCGATGCTGGAGCCGGCCCTGTGTGTGTGCTGCTGCAGCATTTGGCGGTCGCGCTGTGTATGCGCGCTGCGCGGCGCCGGTATCTAACGTCAGACGCCGGCGCCGCGCATAGCCCGCCTGCACAAGTGGCCGCCCACCCGCCCGCCAGCCCGGACCCAGGCTCAGGCTCACTCGCCCGGCCTCCCGCCCGCCCGCCAGCGCTCCCACACAGGCGGACAGCAGTACTCCTCCCCAGCGCCGCAGGTATTTTTTTTTGGGGGGGGGGGGAGATCCGCACTGTGGGGGCATTTCTGGCACACAGGGGGCATTTTTGGTTATGTGGGGGCATTTCTGGCACTGTGGGGGCATTTCTGGCTCTGTGGGGGGCATTTCTGGCACTGTGGGGGCATTTCTGGCACTGTGGGGGCATTGCATATCTGGCTCTGTGGGGGCATATTTGGCACTGTGGGGACATATCTGGCCCTGTGGGGGCATATCAGGCACTGTGGGGACATTTCTGGCACTGTGGGGGCATTTCTGGCACTGTGTGGGCATTTCTGGCACTGTGGGGGCATTTCTGGCACTGTGGGGGCATTTATCTGGCTCTGTGGGGGCATTTATCTGGCTCTGTGGGGGCATTTATCTGGCTCTGTGGGGGCATTTATCTGGCACTGTGGGGGCATTTCTGGCACTGTGGGGGCATTTCTGGCACTGTGGGGACATATCAGGCACTGTGGGGGCATATCTGGCACTGTGGGGGCATATCTGGCACTGTGGGGGCATATCTGGCACTGTGGGGGCATTTCTGGCACTGTGGGGGCATTTCTGGCACTGTGGGGGCATTTATCTGGCTCTGTGGGGGCATTTATCTGGCACTGTGGGGGCATTTATCTGGCACTGGGGGCATTTATCTGGCACTGTGGGGGCATTTCTGGCACCGTGGGGGCATATCTGGCACTGTGGGGGCATATCTGGCACTGTGGGGACATATCTGGCACTGTGGGGGCATTTATCTGGCTCTGTGGGGGCATTTATGTATCAGGCACCGTGGGGGCATTTATGTATCAGGCACCGTGGGGGCATTTATGTATCATGCACCGTGGGGGCATTTATGTATCATGCACCGTGGGGGCATTTATGTATCAGGCACCGTGGGGACATTTATGTATCTGGCACCGTGGGGGCATTTATGTATCTGGCACCGTGGGGGCATTTATGTATCTGGCACCGTGGGGGCATTTATGTATCAGGCACCGTGGGGGCATTTATGTATCTGGCACCGTGGGGGCATTTATGTATCTGGCACCGTGGGGGCATTTATGTATCTGGCACCGTGGGGGCATTTCTTGCACTGTGGGGGCATTTCTTGCACTGTGGGGACATTTCTTGCACTGTGGGGGCATATCTTGCACTGTGAGGGCATTAATGTATGTGGCACTGTGGGGGCATATCTGCGCTGTGGGGGCATTTATCCATCTGGAACTGTGTGGCCATTTATGTAGCTGGCACTGCTGGGGGGCATGTCACGTGTAGCTGGCACTGCTGGGGGGCATGTCATGTGTAGCTGGCACTGCTGGGGGGCATATCATGTAGTGTTCCCGCTAGGCGTCTGTGGCTGGGCAGTGTGTCTCAGTGCTCTACCTGGCGCAATGTGTCTAACGTGCTCTTATAGGAGGTTCTACCTGGTGCAATGTGTATTAGCTGCACTACTGTGTGGTGTAATGTGAATTGCCACTATAATGTGGCTACGCACCTTCCCCACGAAGTAACTCCCCTAAATTTTTGCTGCGCGCCTTCGGCGCGCACTGTCCATGCTTTAGCGTGTGGAAATGGGAACAACAAGCATTACAGTATGTACATCATTTTGCCCACCTAACTTAAAAATGTGCCCTCCCTGTGATCAGCAACCTGCCCTAAAAAGTGAACACTAGCACGTGTAGCTGGCACTGCTGGAGGGCATGTCATGTGTAGCTGGCACTGCTGGGGGACGAGACCACGCCCACTTTTTCAAGAGGCCACGCCCACTTTTCCAAGGGCGCGCGCGCCTTCGGCGCGCGCATGGGGGGGGGCACTTTTACATTTTCTCGCTCAGGGTGCTAGTAGGCCTGGAGCCGGCCCTGGCTGGCATGGCACTCAGGCGACAGGTGGAATCTTGGTCATGCTCTGGTTTCTCTTCAGAACGAACAAATCTTTCGCCTTTTACTAAAGATTTCCGTGGAGAGGAGCAAAACTGAGTTTTATCTCAAATTTTGCATGCCCCATCTTATTGGGGTTTTATTTTATCGGTTTAAAGATAGAACGAGTGTGCTTTAATGTAAGCTCATTTGCATAGAAATGACAGTAAATGTTTGTTTCTTTTCAAACAGAACTTTCTTGACTATACTAATTGCTTGAAAGATCTGGGAACACATGGAAAAAAATACAAACCATGTTTATAGCTAGGGGAAGCCTGGTGAGAAATCTGCTTTCTTTCTTTCAAATTGGGTGCTCACTTTGAGCTGAATAAGAACTGCTGGCATGGCACTCAGGCGACAGGTGGAATCTTGGTCATGCTCTGGTTTCTCTTCAGAACGAACAAATCTTTCGCCTTTTACTAAAGATTTCCGTGGAGAGGAGCAAAACTGAGTTTTATCTCATTTTTTCCTTGCCCCATCTTATTGGGGTTTTATTTTATCTGTTTAAAGATAGAACGAGTGTGCTTTAATGTAAGCTCATTTGCATAGAAATTACAGTAAATGTTTGTTTCTTTTCAAACAGAACTTTCTTGACCACACTAATTGCTTGAAAGATCAGGGAGCACATGGAAAAGAGTACAAACCATGTTTATAGCAGGGGTAAGCCTGGTGAGAAATCTGCTTTCTTTCATTCAAATTGGGTGCTCACTTTCAGCTGAATGAGAACTGCTGGCATGGCACTCAGGCGACAGGTGGAATCTTGGTCATGCTCTGGTTTCTCTTCAGAACTAACAAATATTTCGCCTTTTATTAAAGATTTCCGTGGAGAGGAGCAAAACTGAGTTTTATCTCAATTTTTGCATGCCCCATATCATACCTCCCAACTGTCCCGATTTTCGCGGGACAGTCCCGTTTTTTGGGGGCTGTCCCACCTGCGGGCCGCAGTGTCCCGCGGTGGGGAGGACAGTTGGGAGGCTCTGTCTGTCGCTGCCCTGCTTAGCAGAGCAGCGGTGAATAGACGCTGTGCGCATGCGCACAGCGTCTATTCACTGAAGTCAGAGGGAGAGGTGGCATGCCAGCGGCTCACAGAGCGCTGGGCATGCCCCCTCAGTGCCGAAAACGGGGGCGTGACTCGCGATCGCGGGTCCTCCCGCGAAGTCACACCCCCTTTTACTTAGGCCACGCTGCAATTGTTCATGCCGTTGGCTTGTGTTCTGTTGAATGCCACGTTCTGCGGCATGCTTAAGGTGTGAGCTGGTAAGATGCTCACCTTAGTTTAACAATAAATCCTTTCCTCGAAATGTCCGTCTCCCTGGGCACAGTTCCTATAACTGGAGTCTGGAGGAGGGGCATAGAGGGAGGAGCCAGTTCACACCCTTTGATAGTCTTAAAGTGCCCATGTCTCTTGCGGATCCCGTCTATACCCCATGGTTCTTAATGTGACCCCAGCATCCTCTACGGACTAAGAGAAAAGGATGCCCTTGCGCACTATCCTGACTTCTCCTCCCGTCTGCTTACTTTGTGCCTTCCAACGCACAATGCGAACTACAGGTGGTGCTGCAGGGCCCACACCCTTTTACTTGCCTTACAGAACAGCTCTGGAGCTGTTACAGTGCCCAGCTGCTGCAAGAAATCAGCTTGAATGCTTCAGGGGATGGGGCATGGCCAACATGAGCCCCACACCAAAGGAGGGTGGGGGTGTTTAATGAGAACTAGGGGTCATCCAAGCACTGCAAAAGGCCGCCATGCCCTGCACGCCCCTTTTCTCTTTTCATATGCAGATGAGGGTTCCAGCCAACTTTGGCCCACTGCTTGGATAACATCACTGTATGCAAATCCGTCTGCTGCAGACCTTCCCCCAGGAATGCTTGTACTAGATGTTGCATATGGTTTGATATTTGATGGTGCTTCAGTATTAGGCAGCCTTCCGCCCTCCCATGTTCATCTGAAAAGATGTGGTCTCCCTGCAGTTGTTGTCCCCAGACGAGAGTTCCCTTGTGCTTCCTCAGTTGAATCTCCTTAACTTGACGGGGGAGGGGCTGCCAGAGCAGACACCCTCCCCAGCCCTATCCCAACTCATACTTATTTTGCATATGAGATTTCTTGATCATGAAGATTGTTCTCACAGGGTGAGGTTCATCCATTATATTTTAAAATAGGAAGGTACAAATTACATATTTGAATTGCATTTATGTGCTGGATTCAAATGTCCCCCCCCCCCTTCCATTCTCAATTGTGCCCGTCAGCAGCTATTCTAAGGTTGCTGCCAATGGGTGTGACACATTAATTTCTTCTGTGGGGTACACTGGACTCCACAAGGATTCACATTGGGGTGTAGAGTAGGATCTTGATCTGAGGCACCAACCGGCTCAAAGCTTTTGACTGTTCCCAAGATGCTCAGTGCATTCTCCTCTATAACCCCGCTTCCATGAACAGGGAGCTCAGTTTGTAGTTGGTGCCTTCAGTAGCAGGCCACTTAACAGGGGCCTGCCTCAGGCAGCCTATTCTTAGCTATAAATTTTGACAAGAAAAGAAGAACTTGTTTTATGAGAATCTACAAGGGCTGCAGCAGGCTAGGTCTAATAGACATCTTTACTGCAGCTTCATCACTCCCAGCGACGCTGTATACTCCCGTGCCCTGGTTGCTGGGTCACTGCAGCGGAGGCTCCGGTTTCATCCTAAGGTCAGTCACACACACACCACCCTTCCGGATCACGAGGCCGCTGTTGAAGGGGAGCGTGGCCGTAGGGGGTGGACCGTGTGCGCACTGGCGTGGACACTGATTACTGGGCAGCCGCTCCACTAGCCACCAGGTACAGTTAAGGAGCACAGGTCTGGGGGTTTTTCTCCTATATTAACCCAATTTTGTACTGCCCGCAGCGCATTGTGATAGGTAATAGGGCCTGATTCAGGTTGGATTGCAATCACAATAAGCGATCCAACTGCAAAAATTGCTAAGAGCATACGCATGTGCCTGCATTTTCTGCGGCACCCCGCAGAGAATGCGATCGCCTCTGCCTGTCAATCGGGGCGGGGGGGGGGGGGGGATAGGTGGGTCAGCAACACTCCATTTCCAAGTGAGGGATGGAGCGGTGCGGGTGCAAGGCTTCAAAATGGGGTCTGCAATGGAGGAGACACAGGGGGCGTGGTCACAGCGGCTGTATGACATCACATTCAGCCGCTGTGATCACAAAAATGGTGGCGGCTTCCTGCGCGCACATACAGTCTGCACCAGCAGGAGGCTACACCATTTTTTATGATCACGCTGAACTGCAGTGCGACTGCAATTACAGCATGGTCAAGAAGGGAGGCGTCATGCTGGGTGGCCATGCCTTTTCACTGTGCAGGAGCCAGCACCGCTCACACACTAGTCCCCGGGTGCAGTCCCCAACCCCCGGGACACCCGGAGCAACAAAATGTAGATTCAGGCCACCAGGCCACGTCCCTACCTATGAAACCATGCCTCCTTTTTACCATTGCGCTGCTTATCTGCGCGCACTGCATTACAATCTCCCTCGCCACCTCTCTGGGTGTCACCAGTAATAGTGACACCTCTGCCATGCTTGTAGCAGCTGGTCCTAAGATCTACGCCTCAAGCCCTGAGTGTTTGCCCTTGTGACTTGTTGATCATCATAGCGAAGCAGATGCTTACAGAAAACTGCAGGGGCTTAGATTGAAAATAAAAAAATTGATGGGTATAAGGTAGAGAGGAGCGGGTTCGGTTCTCCGAGAACCGAATTCCCCACGAACTCCACGTGGTTTACACTGGTCCGAGGCAGGCTCGGTTGTTCCCGCCTGACTCGGAAAACCTGAACAAGGGAAAATGTCATCATCCCGCTGTCGGATTCTCGCGAGATTCGGATTCCATATAAAGAGCTGCGCGTTGCCGCCATTTTTACTCGTGCATTGAAGAGAGAGCGGAATGGACGTGGCTATGTTCTCTCAGTGGAAATCTCAATAGCAGTGCTCAGTATCAGTGGTTACTTATTGCTGCTCAGTAATACTAGTAGTGTGTCTCTCCTGCTCAGTGTCAGTTCTCAGTAGTATCCTCATCAGTGCTCAGATCACTGCTCATTGTCTTGTGCTGCATTGTGGTGCTCAGCATACTACAGTACATTACTAATAGTCCAGTGCTGCATCTTGCTGCTCAGTGTCAGTTCTAGTATCCTCATCAGTGCTCACTATCACTGTTCATTGCATTTTGGTTTTCTGTATACTACAGTAACATAGTAATATAGTAACATATAGTAACATAGTTTTTGAGGTTGAATAGAGGCAAATTGCCCATCGTGTTCAACCTGTTTTAAGTTGTGATGATTCTACATACTTGCTGAATAATGTTTTATGACTAGTTAGCTACTATAACTCATGTTACCCCCGGATTAACCATGTTGATATTTTAAGTATTATAACCTTGGATAGCTTTTTCATTCAGAAATGTATCCATTCCTTTTTTAAATCCAATTACAGAGTCCGCCATTACCACCTTCCCTGGCAGGGAATTCCACATCCTGATTGCCCTAACAGTGAAGATCATAGTATCTCACCTGGCAGGTAAGTAGGAGTTGGGCTAGAGCTGTGGAGGATTGCTGCTCGGGCACCCCCTGTCAAGTGAAGGAGATCCAACTGAGGCAGCACAAGGGAACTCTCGAAAGAAGAACAAGGCTAGAGGAAGATCTGAGACAAATAAATCTGACTTTTACCAGAGCTGACCAGAGGAAAGCACAAACACAGTCCCCCACTACCACAAATAATGCAGTCGAGTTTCCCACATTTGGGGAAATCACAGGGGTCAGCATACCCAGAATGCAATGAATGAACCTCACCCTGGGAGAACAATCTTCATGACCATGGTATCTCCTATGCAAAATAAGTATGATTTGGGATAGGGCTGGGGAGGGCCGCTGCTCAGGCACATCTCTGTCAAGTAAAGGAGATTCAACTGAGGCAGCACAAGGGAACTCTCATCTGGGGACAACAACTGCAGGGAGAACACATATTTTCAGATGAAAATCTTGGTCATGCTCTGGTTTCTCTTCAGAACGAACAAATCTTTCGCCTTTTACTAAAGATTTCCGTGGAGAGGAGCAAAACTGAGTTTTACCTCAATTTTTGCATGCCCCATCTTTTTGGGGTTTCTTTTATCGGTTTAAAGATAGAATGAGTGTGCTTTAATGAAAGCTCATTTGCATAGAAATTACAGTAAATGTTTGTTTCTTTTCAAACAGAACTTTCTTGACCATGCTACTTGCTTGAAAGATCTGGGAGCACATGGAATACAGTACAAACCATGCTTATAGCAAGGAGAAGCCAGGTGAGAAATCTGCTTTCTTTCAAATTGGGCGCTCACTTTGATCTGAATGAGGACTGCTGGCATGGCACTCAGGCGACAGGTGGAATCTTGGTCATGCTCTGGTTTCTCTTCAGAATGAACAAATCTTTCGCCTTTTATTAAAGATTATCCGTGGAGAGGAGCAAAACTGAGTTTTATCTCAATTTTTGCATGCCCCATATTATTGGGGTTTCTTTTATCAGTTTAAAGACAGAACGAGTGAGCTTTCTTGTTGGCTTTAATGTAAGTTTATTTGTATAACAATGACAGTAAATGTCTGTTTCTTTTCAAGCAGAACTTTCTTGACCATACTAATTGCTTGAAAGATCTGGGAGCACATGGAAAAGAGTACAAACCATGCTTATAGCAAGGGGAAGCCTGGTGAGAAATCTGCTTTCTTTCTTTCATATTGGGTGCTCACTTTGAGCTGAATGAGGACTGCTGGCATGGCACTCAGGCGACAGGTGGAATCTTGGTCATGCTCTGGTTTCTCTTCAGAATGAACAAATCTTTCGCCTTTTATTAAAGATTATCCGTGGAGAGGAGCAAAACTGAGTTTTATCTCAATTTTTGCATGCCCCATATTATTGGGGTTTCTTTTATCAGTTTAAAGACAGAACGAGTGAGCTTTCTTGTTGGCTTTAATGTAAGTTTATTTGTATAACAATGACAGTAAATGTCTGTTTCTTTTCAAGCAGAACTTTCTTGACCATACTAATTGCTTGAAAGATCTGGGAGCACATGGAAAAGAGTACAAACCATGCTTATAGCAAGGGGAAGCCTGGTGAGAAATCTGCTTTCTTTCTTTCATATTGGGTGCTCACTTTGAGCTGAATGAGGACTGCTGGCATGGCACTCAGGCGACAGGTGGAATCTTGGTCATGCTCTGGTTTCTCTTCAGAACGAACAAATCTTTCGCCTTTTACTAAAGATTTCCGTGGAGAGGAGCAAAACTGAGTTTTATCTAAATTTTTGCATGCCCCATATTATTGGGGTTTCTTTTATCTGTTTAAAGACAGAACGAGTGTGCTTTCTTGTTAGCTTTAATGTAAGTTGCCATAGATGCAGTGAAACACGCGTGTAGGGCACGGCGTGTCCTCGTGTATTTGACTCATGTGAAATGTTATAAAACAAAAATATATGATTATGATGTTAGCTGTTAGTCTCCACTAATAGGGAATAGAAGCTGAGCTATAAGAAAGGAATACACTAGATATGATGTCACTTAGCAATTACAATGTCTAAAGTGCATACAGATAGCTACTAATAACTCTTGATAAGAAAGTATATCAGTGTGGGTATATTTATATGATGGGATATTGGGACTAGTGAATATATATCACTCCTGCTGTCCAGATTGGCAATAACCAGACAATTATGATAAGAGTAGAGATGTCACATGGGCTGCTATAGATATTAATTTAATGCTGTATGTGTCATTTGTTACAAATGGATACATTTTCTATGAGTCAGCCTAGCAGCTGCATGTTCTAACAGAACACTATCCTCACACAGAATCTGCTAACCTTGAGATAACTAAATGACAGTGTGTAACAGTCTCTTTACTATAAGACTGTTACAAAGTAATATATATATTTGAAGTCAGTCTAGCAGCTGTGTGTTCCAGCAGTTTATAAGACAAAGAAAATCTCCTATTGTGGAATCTAGACACATGGGACTGCTGGCCTGTGTCATACTATTTCTATGTAATACCAGTAACATGTATATAACTGTTACATAATTGTTACAAATGGATAAATCTTTGAGTCAGCCTAGCAGCTGCATGTCCTAACAGGACACCATAAATCCTTTACAGTGTAACAAATTGATTGGTAACACTTAAAGGCTGGAGAGCAGTTATATGCCTTACTAGCATACTCAATATACCACATTATTACACCAGTTACCACGATTATTGACAGCGCATTTGATATATTATATTACCCTCACACTGAGTCTGTTTACCTTTAGATAACTAAGTGACCGAATATGTAACAGTTTCTCTATCATAAGACTGTTACAAAGTGAGATAGATATATTTGGAAGTCAGTCAAACAGCTGTGTGTTTCAGCGGTTTATAAGAAAATTCCTCATTGTGGAATCTGGACCACTAAGGGTTATTATATATATAGCACATGGAATTGCCACATCTCCCTATATGATAATTTCATTACACTGTAACATAATAAGAATTAACTCTTTAACAGTGTAAATAGAGAGTAATGAATCTCTGACACATGGAATATATTATTTCTTAGATGAATTGGATAAACCATTATGACAGACACTTTGCTTCCTAATAAGAATTGAGGTGGCTATACCTCTAAGGAAAGCATTATTGCCTACGCCTAGATCAGATTAAATAAGATCTGGCTGAATATATGAAGGAAGGTTGCTATTTATATGAGAATTGGAATTGCTATATTCCTTAAGGCAACCCCACCGATTGATATATGTTGTCAATTAAGTATATCTGAACGGCTATATCTGGACCAGATTTAATAAGATCTGGCTGATTATATGAAGGAGGGCTGCTATTTATATTGGAATTGCCATATTCCTTAAGGCAACCGCACCTGTTGGTATATCTCGCCAATTAACTATATCTAAACAGCTAAATTAAAGCTATTCATCATTTTTTTAGTTTGGATATTAATAAATATGATCTTTCCATGATGCATAGAGATTTCCCTATCAAGTGATTCCTTATCCGATATAGAAAGCTATCCCCCTATGGTATTGAATTTAGGAATATAGTCTTAGGGGACACAGAGAAATAAGTGATCCCCATCTACCTAAGCACCCCACAAATTGGAGGTTAGCTTACCGGTTATACTCAATCACCCCCACAAATTCGCCAATGGGGATGGCTTCCCGGGAGGTAACCCCTATTGAGTGAAGGGAGTATATAGGATACGACCCAGTGGTACCTGACGACATAGATACTAACAGCTATTTAATAACATTACGCTAGAAAGTGATTATTAGCAACATATATATCTATATAAACAACCCCGCCAGGGTTGTGCCTTCAAAAATAATCACACACGGACACGCTTTTTAAACCTTTTTTTCACATCTCTTTATTCTTCTTATGCACATGTATGTTAGTTCTGTGATTTTAACCTTTATGTTTCACTGCAGTTTGGGATAATAATATTAATATTTATCCAATTTTAATACATACTTAATAAAGGTTATATTTTATGATTCATTCATTCTGTCCAGTGCGTCAACAGTGCAGATTTCTTCTTGTTTTTTCTCCCAAATTCTATAACAATGACAGTAAATGTTGTTACTTTTCAAACAGAACTTTCTTGACCATGCTACTTGCTTGAAAGATCTGGGAGCACATGGAAAACAGTACAAACCATGCAGTATCACAAGAGCCTTTATTTGATCTTTCATGAAGATAGAGCAGAATTGAGGACACGTCAACAATTTCTGCCGAAGGTGGTTCATCTTTCCACATGGTGCCTTTGGCCACTGACACCTTCGTTGAGTCAAAGTCTCTGGCTGTGGTCAGAACTTTGAAAATTTATGTCACCAGAACGGTTCAGATTAGGAAAACAGAGGCTCTGTTTGTCCTGTATGCTCCCAACAGGATTGGGTGTCCTGCTTCCATGTAGACCATTATGCGCTGGATCTGTGGTAAGATTCAGCATGCTCATTCCACGGCAGGATTGCCGTTACTGAAATAGGTGAAGACCCATTCTACTAGAAAGGTGGGTTCATCCTGGGCAGCTGGTCGGGGAGTCTCGGCATTGCAATTTTGCCGAGCAGCTATTTAGTAAACACTTTTGCTAAGTTTTACAAGTTTGATACCTTGGCTGATGATAACCTCAAGTTGGGTCATTCGGTGCTGCAGAGTCGTACGCACTCTCCCACCCGTTCAAGAGCTTTGGTATAACCCCATGGTTCTTAATGTGACCCCAGCATCCTCTAGGTCGTATGAGAAAATAGGATTTTAATACCTACCGGTAAATCCTTTTCTCTTAGTCCGTAGAGGATGCTGGGCACCCGTCCCAGTCCATACTGTGTCTGCAGTTATTACTTGTGGTTATACACATGTTGTGTTATGGTTCTGGTCAGCTTTTTGCTGCAATTGTTCATGCCGTTGGCTTGTGTTCTGTTGAATGCCACGTTCTGCGGCATGCTTAAGGTGTGAGCTGGTAAGATGCTCACCTTAGTTTAACAATAAATCCTTTCCTCGAAATGTCCGTCTCCCTGGGCTCAGTTCCTATAACTGGAGTCTGGAGGAGGGGCATAGAGGGAGGAGCCAGTTCACACCCTTTGAAAGTCTTAAAGTGCCCATGTCTCTTGCGGATCCCGTCTATACCCCATGGTTCTTAATGTGACCCCAGCATCCTCTACGGACTAAGAGAAAAGGATGCCCTTGCGCACTATCCTGACTTCTCCTCCCGTCTGCTTACTTTGTGCCTTCCAACGCACAATGCGAACTACAGGTGGTGCTGCAGGGCCCACACCCTTTTACTTGCCTTACAGAACAGCTCTGGAGCTGTTACAGTGCCCAGCTGCTGCAAGAAATCAGCTTGAATGCTTCAGGGGATGGGGCATGGCCAACATGAGCCCCACACCAAAGGAGGGTGGGGGTGTTTAATGCGAACTAGGGGTCATCCAAGCACCGCAAAAGGCCGCCATGCCCTGCATGCCCCTTTTCTCTTTTCATATGCAGATGAGGGTTCCAGCCAACTTTGGTCCACTGCTTGGATGACATCACCGTATGCAAATCCGTCTTCTGCAGACCTTCCCCCTGGAATGCTTGTACTAGTTGTTGCATATGGTTTGATATTTGATGGTGCTTCAATATTAGGCAGCCTTCCACCCTCCCATGTTCATCTGAACAGATGTGGTCTCCCTGCAGTTGTTGTCCCCAGACGAGAGTTCCCTTGTGCTGGGTGTCACCAGTGATAGTGACACCTCTGCCATGCTTGTAGCAGCTGGTCCTAAGATCTACGCCTCAAGCCCTGAGTGTTTGCCCTTGTGACTTGTTGATCATCATAGCGAAGCAGATGCTTACAGAAAACTGCAGGGGCTTAGATTGAAAATAAAAAAATTGATGGGTATAAGGTAGAGAGGAGCGGGTTCGGTTCTCCGAGAACCGAATTCCCGACGAACTCCACGTGGTTTACACTGGTCCGAGGCAGGCTCGGTTGTTCCCGCCTGACTCGGAAAACCTGAACAAGGGAAAATGTCATCATCCCGCTGTCGGATTCTCGCGAGATTCGGATTCCATATAAAGAGCTGCGCGTTGCCGCCATTTTTACTCGTGCATTGAAGAGAGAGCGGAGAGGACGTGGCTATGTTCTCTCAGTGGAAATCTCAATATCAGTGCTCAGTATCAGTGGTTACTTATTGCTGCTCAGTAATACTAGTAGTGTGTCTCTCCTGCTCAGTGTCAGTTCTCAGTAGTATCCTCATCAGTGCTCAGTATCACTGCTCATTGTCTTGTGCTGCATTGTGGTGCTCAGCATACTACAGTACATTACTAATAGTCCAGTGCTGCATCTTGCTGCTCAGTGTCAGTTCTAGTATCCTCATCAGTGCTCACTATCACTCAGAGCCGGCCCTAACCAATATGATGCCCTAGGCAAGATTTTGGCTAGTGCCCCCTAGCACCACTGCTGGTTCTGCCTCTGACCTTGCACTTCTTTCCCGGAACCATCACCCCTCAGCCATAGCAGTCCTTATTTTGGTGTTTGTACCCCCTATATTTTAAATAGGAACAGTTCGCACATTTGGCGCACAGCCCAAAAAGGAGTGTGTTTTTGCTGGCAAGGGGCATGGCCACACAATAGTAACCCAATTCCAAATACGCCACACAGTACTGCACTTTATTCACATTTGATCATGCGATAGTTTCCATAATTCATATTACATCCCACAGTAGTATCACTTTACCTTATAAACGTTACTCCTCACAGTAGAGCCCCTTATTCACATTACATCACACTGAATTGCTCCTTATTCACATTACACTACACCCTATTGCTCTTTATTCACATTAGACGACACAGTAGTGCCCTTTCTATACGCAACACCACATAGAAGAGCACCTTAAACACATAATTCCACACAGTAATGCCCCTAACACATATAAGACACATTATTAATGTCCTTCTAAACATAATGTGCTTACACATTATGACAACCTTTATTAATGCCCTTTTACACATTTTGTCCCTTACACATATGCCGCACATTATTAATGCCCTAATACACATAATGACACACATAGTGCCCCCTGCACATTTGCTGCACATTGTTAGTGCCCCTATACACATAATGACACATACAGTAGTACCCTGTTACACATACAGTATGCCACACATTATTAATGCCCTTAAACACATAATGACACACATAGTGCCCCTTATACATATGTTGCACATTATTAATGCATTTTTACATGACACACATAATGCTCCTTACACATATTCCGAACACTACTGCACAACCAACCCACTCACATGCACACAGCACACACACTGCCGCTAACACTGTGACCTCTGCTTGGATACAGATGTGTCCTCATAAATATTGCCTCAGTGCTAACGTTGGGCAAATTTTTTAATGAAAATGCATCTTGTTTGCATTGTTATGTGGCTAGGATGCACAAGCAGCTTCTGCTGATTAAAATTATATACAGCATGCCTTTATACTGTGTGAGACTGTGGCTGTATCTGCATATGAAATGCTACACACAGAATATAGGCATGCCGCATATCATTTTAATCAGCAGAAGCTGCTGATGCCCCTGGGCATATCAAATGCCCTAGGCAATTGCCTAGTTTGCCTATAGCTATGGCCGGCTCTGCTATCACTGCTCATTACATTGTGGTGTTCTGTATACTACAGTAACATAGTAATATAGTAACATATAGTAACATAGTTTTTGAGGTTGAATAGAGGCAAATTGCCCATCGTGTTCAACCTGTTTTAAGTTGTGATGATTCTACATACTTGCTGAATAATGTCTTATGACTAGTTAACTACTATAACTCATGTTACCCCCGGATTAACCATGTTGATATTTTAAGTATTATAACCTTGGATAGCTTTTTCATTCAGAAATGTATCCATTCCTTTTTTAAATCCAATTACAGAGTCCGCCATTACCACCTTCCCTGGCAGGGAATTCCACATCCTGATTGCCCTAACAGTGAAGATCATAGTATCTCACCTGGCAGGTAAGTAGGAGTTGGGCTAGAGCTGTGGAGGATTGCTGCTCGGGCACCCCCTGTCAAGTGAAGGAGATCCAACTGAGGCAGCACAAGGGAACTCTCGAAAGAAGAACAAGGCTAGAGGAAGATCTGAGACAAAGAAATCTGACTTTTACCAGAGCTGACCAGAGGAAAGCACAAACACAGTCCCCCACTACCACAAATAATGCAGTCGAGTTTCCCACATTTGGGGAAATCACAGGGGTCAGCATACCCAGAGTGCAATGAATGAACCTCACCCTGGGAGAACAATCTTCATGACCATGGTATCTCCTATGCAAAATAAGTATGATTTGGGATAGGGCTGGGGAGGGCCGCTGCTCAGGCACATCTCTGTCAAGTAAAGGAGATTCAACTGAGGCAACACAAGGGAACTCTCATCTGGGGACAACAACTGCAGGGAGAACACATATTTTCAGATGAACATGGGAGGGCAGAAGGCTGCCTAATACTGAAGCACCCCCAAACAACAAACCAAATGCAACTACTAGTGCAAGCATTCCTGGGGGAAGGCCTGCAGCAGATGGATTTGCATATGGTGATGTCATCCAAGCAGTGGGTCAAAGTTGGCTTCAACCCTCGTCTGCATATGAAAATAAAAATGGGGTGTGCAGGGCATGGCGGCCTTTTGCGGCGCTTGGATGACCCCTAGTTCGCATTAAACACCTCCACCTTCCTTCGGTGTGGGGCTCATGTTGGCTATGCCCCAGCCCCTGAAGCATTCAAGCTGATTTCTTGCAGCAGCTGGGCACTGTAACAGCTCCAGAGCTGCTCTGTAAAGCAAGTAAAAGGGTGTGGGCCCTGCAGCACTACCTGTAGTTTGCATTGTGCTTTGGAAGGCACAAAGTAAGCAGACGGGAGAAGTCAGGATAGTGCACAAGGGCATAGAAGGGAGCGGCTCAAGAAAAGAGAAGTGGAAACAGACAGCAAACTAGGCTGGAGAGAGACCTGAGACAAAGAGATCTGAATTATACGAGAGCCGACCAGAGGAAACACAAATTATGTAATCAAGTGTCCCACATTTGGGGAAATCGTAGGAGCAGCACACCCAGAGTGCATTGGGTGAGCCTTGCCCTGGGAGAAGCACCTTCCTGATCATAGTATCTCACCTGGCAGGTAAGTAGGAGTTGGGCTAGAGCTGGGGAGGGTCGCTGTTCGGGCACCCCCCTGTCAAGTGAAGGAGCTCCAACTGAGGCAGCACAAGGAAACTCTCGAAAAAAGAACAAGGCTAGAGGAAGATCTGAGACAAAGAAATCTGACTTTTACCAGAGCTGACCAGAGGAAAGCACAAACACAGTCCCCCACTACCACAAATAATGCAGTCGAGTTTCCCACATTTGGGGAAATCACAGGGGTCAGCATACCCAGAATGCAATGAATGAACCTCACCCTGGGAGAACAATCTTCATGACAATGGTATCTCCTATGCAAAATAAGTATGATTTGGGATAGGGCTGGGGAGGGCCGCTGCTCAGGCACATCTCTGTCAAGTAAAGGAGATTCAACTGAGGCAGCACAAGGGAACTCTCATCTGGGGACAACAACTGCAGGGAGAACACATATTTTCAGATGAACATGGGAGAGCAGAAGGCTGCCTAATACTGAAGCACCCCCAAACAACAAACCAAATGCAACAACTAGTACAAGCATTCCTGGGAAAAGGTCTGCAGAAGACGGATTTGCATACGGTGATGTCATCCAAGCAGTGGGCCAAAGTTGGCTGGAACCCTCATCTGCATATGAAAAGAGAAAAGGGGTATGCAGGGCATGGCGGCCTTTTGCGGCGCTTGGATGACCCTTAGTTCGCATTAAACACCTCCACCCTCCGTCGGTGTGGGGCTCATGTTGGCTATGCCCCAGCCCCTGAAGCATTCAAGCTGATTTCTTGCAGCAGCTGGGCACTGTAACAGCTCCAGAGCTGCTCTGAAAGGCAAGTAAAAGGGTGTGGGCCCTGCAGCACTACCTGTAGTATGCATTGTGCGTTGGAAGGCACAAAGTAAGCAGACAGGAGAAGTCAGGAGAGTGCACAAGGGCATAGAAGGCAGCGGCTCAAGAAAAGAGAAGTGGAAACAGACAGCAATCTAGGCTGGAGAGAGACCTGAGACAAAGAGATCTGAATTATACGAGAGCCGACCAGGGGAAACACAAATTATGCAGTCAAGTTTCCCACATTTGGGGAAATCGCAGGAGCAGCACACCCAGAGTGCAATGGGTGAGCCTTGCCCTGGGAGAAGCACCTTCATGATCATAGTATCTCACCTGGCAGGTATGTAGGAGTTGGGCTAGAGCTGGGGAGGGTCGCTGCTTGGGTACCCCCCTGTCAAGTGAAGGAGATCAAACTGAGGCAGCACAATGGAACTCTCGAAAGAAGAACAAGGCTAGAGGAAGATCTGAGACAAAGAAATCTGACTTTTACCAGAGCTGACCAGAGGAAAACACAAACACAGTCCCCCACTACCACAAATAATGCAGTTGAGTTTACCACATTTGGGGAAATCACAGGGGTCAGCATACCCAGAATGCAATGAATGAACCTCACCCTGGGAGAACAATCTTTATGACCATGGTATCTCCTATGCAAAATAAGTATGATTTGGGAAAGGGCTGGGGAGGGCCGCTGCTCAGGCACATCTCTGTCAAGTAAAGGAGATTCAACTGAGGCAGCACAAAGGAACTCTCATCTGGGGACAACAACTGCCGGGAGAACACATATTTTCAGATGAACATGGGAGGGCAGAAGGCTGCCTAATACTGAAGCACCCCCAAACAACAAACCAAATGCAACAACTAGTTCAAGCATTCCAGGGGGAAGGTCTGCAGAAGACGGATTTGCATACAGTGATGTCATCCAAGCAGTGGGCCAAAGTTGGCTGGAACCCTCATCTGCATATGAAAAGAGAAAAGGGGTATGCAGGGCAGGGCGGCCTTTTGCGGCGCTTGGATGACCCTTAGTTCGCATTAAACACCCCCACCCTCCTTCGGTGTGGGGCTCATGTTGGCCATGCCCCAGCCCCTGAAGCAATCAAGCTGATTTCTTTCAGCAGCTTGGCACTGTAACAGCTCCAGAGCTGCTCTGTAAGGCAAGTAAAAGGGTGTGGGCCCTGCAGCACTACCTGTAGTTTGCATTGTGCATCGGAAGGCACAAAGTAAGCAGACAGGAGGAGAAGTCAGGATAGTGCACAAGGGTGTAGAAGGGAGGGGCTCAAGAAAAAAGAAGTGGAAACAGACAGCAAACTAGGCTGGAGAGAGACCTGAGACAAAGAGATCTGAATTATATGAGAGCCGACTAGGGGAAACACAAATTATGCAGTCAAGTTTCCCACATTTGGGGAAATCGCAGGGGCAGCACACCCAGAGTGCAATGGGTGAGCCTTGCCCTGGGAGAAGCAACTTCATGATCATAGTATCTAACCTGGCAGGTAAGTAGGAGTTGGGCTAGAGCTGGGGAGGGTCGCTGCTCGGGCACCCCCCTGTCAAGTGAAGGAGATCCAACTGAGGCAGCACAAGGGAACTCTTGAAAGAAGAACAAGGCTAGAGGAAGATCTGAGACAAAGAAATCTGACTTTTACCAGAGCTGACCAGAGGAAAGCACAAACACAGTCCCCCACTACCACAAATAATGCAGTTGAGTTTCCCACATTTGGGGAAATCACAGAGGTCAGCATACCCAGAATGCAATGAATGAACCTAACCCTGGGAGAACAATCTTCATGACCATGTTATCTCCTATGCAAAATAAGTATGATTTGGGATAGGGCTGGGGAGGGCCGCTGCTCAGGCACATCTCTGTCAAGTAAAGGAGATTCAACTGAGGCAGCACAAGGGAACTCTCATCTGGGGACAACAACTGCAGGGAGAACACATATTTTCAGATGAACATGGGAGGGCAGAAGGCTGCCTAATACTGAAGCACCCCCAAACAACAAACCAAATGCAACAACTAGTGCAAGCATTCCTGGGGGAAGGCCTGCCGCAGATGGATTTGCATATGGTGATGTCATCCAAGCAGTGGGTCAAAGTTGGCTTCAACCCTCGTCTGCATATGAAAAGAGAAAAGGGGCATGCAGGGCATGGCGGCCTTTTGCGGCGCTTGGCTGACCCCTAGTTTGCATTAAACACCTCCACCCTCCGTCGGTGTGGGGCTCTTGTTGGCTATGCCCCAGCACCTGAAGCATTCAAGCTGATTTCTTGCTGCAGCTGGGCACTGTAACAGCTCCAGAGCTGCTCTGTAAGGCAAGGTAAAAGGGTGTGGGCCCTGCAGCACTACCTGTAGTTTGCATTGTGCGTTGGAAGGCACAAAGTAAGCAGACAGGAGAAGTCAGGAGAGTGCACAAGGGCATAGAAGGCAGCGGCTCAAGAAAAGAGAAGTGGAAACAGACAGCAAACTAGGCTGGAGAGAGACCTGAGACAAAGAGATCTGAATTACACCAGGTCCGTCATTATATTATATATACCTACAGTAGTTATATATATTTTTTTTTATATCATTAATTATCATCTCTATACTAGCAGACGCAGTACGGTAGTCCACGGCTGTGGCTATCTCTGTGTCGTCAGTGCTCATCCATAATTGTATACCTACCTACCTGTGGTGGAAGTTTTTTTCTATCTTCTTCATACTAGTAGTTTAGCAGTCTGCTGACAGTGTCCACCAGGTCCGTCATTATATTATATATACCTACAGTAGTTATATATATTTTTTTTTTATATCATTAATTATCATCTCTATACTAGCAGACGCAGTACGGTAGTCCACGGCTGTAGCTACCTCTGTGTCGTCAGTCACTCGTCATCCATAAGTATACTAGTATCCATCCATCTCCATTGTTTACCTGAGGTGCCTTTTAGTTGTGCCTATTAAAATATGGAGAACAAAAATGTTGAGGTTCCAAAAATAGGGAAAGATCAAGATCCACTTCCACCTCGTGCTGAAGCTGCTGCCACTAGTCATGGCCGAGACGATGAAATTCCATCAACGTCGTCTGCCAAGGCCGATGCCCAATGTCATAGTACAGAGCATGTAAAATCCAAAACACAAAAGATCAGTAAAAAAAGGACTCAAAAATCTAAATAAAAATCGTCGGAGGAGAAGCGTAAACTTGCCAATATGCCATTTACCACACGGAGTGGCAAGGAACGGCTGAGGCCCTGGCCTATGTTCATGGCTAGTGGTTCAGCTTCACATGAGGATGGAAGCACTCAGCCTCTCGCTAGAAAAATGAAAAGACTTAAGCTGGCAAAAGCACAGCAAAGAACTGTGCGTTCTTCAAAATCACAAATCCACAAGGAGAGTCCAATTGTGTCGGTTGCGATGCCTGACCTTCCCAACACTGGACGTGAAGAGCATGCACCTTCCACCATTTGCACGCCCCCTGCAAGTGCTGGAAGGAGCACCCGCAGTCCAGTTCCTGATAGTCAGATTGAAGATGTCAGTGTTGAAGTACACCAGGATGAGGAGGATATGGGTGTTGCTGGCGCTGGGGAGGAAATTGACAAGGAGGATTCTGATGGTGAGGTGGTTTGTTTAAGTCAGGCACCCGGCGAGACACCTGTTGTCCGTGGGAGGAATATGGCCATTGACATGCCTGGTGAAAATACCAAAAAAATCAGCTCTTCGGTGTGGAAGTATTTCAACAGAAATGCGGACAACAGGTGTCAAGCCGTGTGTTGCCTTTGTCAAGCTGTAATAAGTAGGGGTAAGGACGTTAACCACCTCGGAACATCCTCCCTTATACGTCACCTGCAGCGCATTCATCATAAGTCAGTGACAAGTTCAAAAACTTTGGGCGACAGCGGAAGCAGTCCACTGACCAGTAAATCCCTTCCTCTTGTAACCAAGCTCACGCAAACCACCCCACCAACTCCCTCAGTGTCAATTTCCTCCTTCCCCAGGAATGCCAATAGTCCTGCAGGCCATGTCACTGACAATTCTGACGAGTTCTCTCCTGCCTGGGATTCCTCCGATGCTGTCAGATTGTGTTTGGTCTGTGTCCCCGGAGGGGGCGCTAGTGGGTCAGTGGAGGTGGAAGGAAGGAAACGAGGAGGTTGAATAACGTTCCTGCGCATGAGCGCAATGGTATTTTTATTAGACAGATGTTATAACAGTTATTGCAGCAGAAATAATAATAACAGGTGGAAAAAAGTCAATCACTCAGTAATGGAACTGAAAGTCTATGGCAAATGAATGATAAGTGAAATTGAGAAATAATATCCAGGAATATAAATCAGAAGAACAAATGTCATATGGAATGGTTCTGGCTTGGAAACCAGTGCAGGGTTAAAACAGGAAACTAAGGCAGTGGATGAAATGGCAAACCTGAGCATAAGCAGGAGACTTACTCACAGTGCAGGTGATGGGCACTGGCAGCAGCAAGCTGTGTCACAGGTGGAGGAATGAACGCACCTGGAGTTAGTCTTCAACTGCAGGCTGAAGCACACAAGGTGGTGATTAGTGTGAAGCCTTATGCAGGTTGCAGGTATTGCTGAGCCTTGAAGTTCCACAGAAGATAGCAGAGTGACCAGGAGTATAACGTTCTTAGCAGAGAACCAGGAACTCAGGAGAGACAGGAACCGATCCTTTCGTGTAGGTCGCAGATAGACACAAAGTCCAGGATGCCTGTGAGCTGTAACTGTAGCCTCCTATATACCCCATGGTACGCAGGGATTGGATGAGTGCAGGAAAGGTGGGTGCGGCCACGCACCGGATTGGCCGCAGCATACAGGCTATTGCAGACTGTCATGGCGGCGCCCACGCCGCGGCCCAGCGGGGACGCGGCGCGCTACACGCCCGCTGCACCAGCAGTGCCCCCAGGATCCAGATGATACCCCATGGCAGGGGCATAGGTGACAGGTGACCGCAGGGAGCCAGGACGGAGTCCGCAGCGGCGGACGGAAGTCAGCCTGGTAAGTCGATTCCTGACAGTACCCCCTCCTTTAGGGGTGGACACCGAACACCCATGTGGTTTGGAGGGATGAGTGCTGTGGAAAACACGGACCAACCTAGGAGCATGGACATCAGAAGAGTTCACCCAGCTTCTCTCCTCTGGGCCATAACCGCACCAATCGACCAGGTACTGGAGACGTCCATACCGGCAACGGGAGTCCAGAATCTTGTTGATCTCAAATTCCACGCCCCGCTGAGTTCGGATCTTGGGACCTGCTGGAAGAGTATTCTGAAAGCGGTTTAGAACTAGAGGTCTGAGGAGAGAAATGTGAAAGGCGTTAGGTATACGTAGTGAAGATGGCAATTTCAACTTGTAAGCCACTGGGTTGATGACACTCTCAATAGGGTAAGGACCAATGAAGCGTGGTGCAAACTTCATGGAAGGAACCCTGAGACGAAGGTTGCGGGTGGATAACCAAACTCGATCCCCAGGTTTCAAATGGGGAACCGCACGTCTCTTGCGGTCGGCAAAGATCTTATATCGACTGGAGGCTTTTTTGAGGGAAACGTGAATCTTTTTCCAAATGACTGAAAACTGAGTTAGGGCAGAAGTGGCAGCCGGAACATCCATGTGAGGGAGCTCTTGGAATTCAGGTACACGGGGATGTTGCCCATAAACTGCAAAGAATGGTGTCGTGTCAGTGGCAGTATGATATCGGAAGTTATGGGCAAACTCGGCCCACGGGAGCAGATTAAACCAATCATCCTGGGAAGATGACACATATAACCTTAGGAAAGTCTCAAGTTCTTGATTGACTCTCTCTGTCTGCCCATTCGTCTGAGGATGGTATGATGACGAGAACTTTAATTTTACCTGCATGGCAGAACAGAGGGCCCTCCAAAACCTCGCTACAAACTGTACCCCCCGATCAGATATTATTTCAGAGGGTAAACCATGTAAGCGGAAAATCTCCTGTATGAAGATTTGGGCAAGTTTTGGGGCAGAAGGGAGACCCTGGAGAGGAACGAAATGAGCCATCTTGGTGAATCTGTCCACTACAACCCAAATGGTATTATGTCCCTGAGAAGATGGAAGGTCAGTGATAAAATCCATGGACAGATGAGACCAAGGACGACTAGGGACAGACAAGGGTTGTAACTGACCTGCTGGCGACTGACGAGGAGTCTTGTGCTGCACACACTTAGGACAGGATGCCACGAAATCCTGGATGTCCATTTTCATCTTTGGCCACCAATATGATGCGGAAAGGAACTTGAATGTCTTCAGGACACCAGGATGACCAGTGAACTTGGACTGATGGGCCCAAGATAGCAACTTGGGACGGAGCTCTGAGGAAACAAAAGTCTTACCAGGAGGAGGAGCTGGGGAGACTTGAGAGGCAGCGAAAACCACGGGACTCAGGATGGAATGTGGCACAGAGTCAGATG
Source organism: Pseudophryne corroboree (assembly GCF_028390025.1). Classification (NCBI taxonomy): domain Eukaryota; kingdom Metazoa; phylum Chordata; class Amphibia; order Anura; family Myobatrachidae; genus Pseudophryne; species Pseudophryne corroboree. Next base: position 55,054 of record NW_026968983.1, read on the forward strand.
TTCCTTCTTCAGATTCCATGGATCGGGATAATGCATCGGCTTTCACATTCTGTGAACCTGGGCGGAAATGAAGCTTGAAATTAAAACGTGAGAAAAACATAGCCCACCTGGACTGGCGAGGGTTAAGGCACTGGGCTGCTTTTAAGTAAAGCAAGTTCTTATGATCCGTGAAGATGTTAAACGGATGTTTGGCCCCTTCTAGGAGATATCTCCATTCCTCGAGAGCCAGCTTGATTGCCAGTAACTCTTGATCTCCCACGGAGTAGTTAGCTTCTGCAGGAAGAAACTTGCGAGAATAGAATCCACACGGGTGGACTTTCCCATCAGATCCCTTCTGGGAGAGAACAGCACCAACCCCAACTGTAGAGGCGTCTACCTCCAACTCGAATGGTCTGTCGACATCTGGCTGTGACAGCACTGGAGCAGACATAAAGGCTAGCTTGATTTTCCGGAAGGCTGCCAAGGCTTCTTCTGACCAGTTGGAATGATCTGCCCCTTTCCGAGTCAGGTTGGTAATTGGAGCGATGAGAGTGGAGAATCCTCGAATAAATTTTCTATAGTAGTTAGCGAAACCCAGGAACCGCTGGATAGCTTTGAGGGAAGTTGGAATGGACCAGTTGGCAATGGCTTCCAATTTCGTCGGGTCCATCTGAAGATCCGATCCGGAGATTATATAACCCAGGAAGGGTATAGAGGGAACTTCAAAGGTGCATTTAGATAGTTTCCCATAGAGACGGTTCTCACGAAGACGTCGGAGAACTTCACAGACTTGTAGGCGATGAGATGGAAGGTCTTGAGAAAAGATAAGAATATCATCTAAGTAGACAACGAGGTATTTATACAGCACATCTCGAAAAATTTCATTCACAAAGTGTTGGAATACCGCTGGAGCATTACTCAACCCAAATGGCATTACCAGGTATTCATAATGGCCATCTCGAGTGTTGAAAGCTGTTTTCCACTCGTCACCACTCCGGATTCTGATGAGATTATAGGCACCGCGGAGATCTAACTTGGTGAAGATGCGGGCCCCCTTAACTCTATCAAAAAGTTCGGTAATGAGTGGCAAAGGATAACTATTCTTGATGGTAATGTCATTGAGACCCCGATAGTCAATGCATGGACGCAGTCCTCCATCCTTCTTTTTGACAAAGAAGAAACCTGCACCAGCGGGTGATGATGATGGACGGATGAATCCTTTCTGGAGATTCTCTCTGATGTAGTTACTCATCGCCTCTGTTTCAGGAACAGACAAAGGGTAGGTGCGCCCCCTAGGTGGCTTCTTGCCAGGAAGGAGATCGATGGGACAATCCCATTCCCTATGGGGCGGCAGAATATCAGCAGCCTTTTCACAGAAGACGTCTGCGAAGTCTTGATAAACTGCTGGAAGATCTAGCTGTGACTTTACTTCGGTTGATTTAAAGGGACACACTTGGGCTAGGCAGGTTTGGTGACACTGTGAACCCCATGAGGTAAGCTGCAACGTTGTCCAGTTGAACTGTGGGTTATGTAGCTGGAGCCAAGGCATGCCCAAGACAATCTCCTGGGTAGCCTGAGGGATGACCAGGAACTTGATCAGTTCTGAGTGAAGAAATCCAACTCCCAGAACCACTGGGGTAGTTTGATGTGAAATGTTCCCCTTAGAGATTCTACTACCATCCACAGCAGTAATGTATACAGGACAGGAAAGTTCACAGGTAGACAGACGAAATTTATTTACAGCAGCCTGGGTAATAAAATTTCCTGCAGCACCGCAGTCCACTAATGCTGATGCAGACTGGAGCCCAACGGAAGTTTCTAGCGTCACTGGAAGAATGAGGTCTTGTTGAGAAGGAGCTTGACTGAGAGATCCTAACTTGACTCCTCCCTTACAAGTCAGGATCTGGCGTTTCCCGAACGCATCGTGCAGGAGTTAATTTGATGGCCCGCAGCAGCACAGTACAGGCAGAGCCTCTCCCGTATTCTTCTTGCCCGCTCTTCAGGAGATAGGCGGGACCTATTAATCTGCATAGGCTCGTCAGAAGAGGGAGACTGGAGCTGTACAGGAGGTATGAACCCTGGTCTGCGAGACTCACTCCGAGCGCGTTCATTATTGCGTTCGCGGATGCGAGAGTCCAGCTTAATACATAGGGAGATCAAATCAGGCAGTTGAACAGGAATGTCACGGGTTGTCAGTTCGTCCTTGATCCGCTCCGAGAGTCCGTGCCAGAAGGCTGCTACCAGAGCTTGGTTGTTCCACTGGACCTCTGCAGCCAACGTCTGGAACTGGATGACATATTGTCCCATGCTTCGGTTACCTTGACGAAGTTGGATCAGGTCTGCCGAAGCTGATGTTGCACGACCAGGCTCGTCAAAGATCCGTCTAAAAGTTGACACGAAGTCTGAGTAGTTGTTGATCAGAGGGTCAGCACGTTCCCATAGCGGAGACACCCAACTCAGAGCGGAACCAGAGAGCAAGGAAATGATGTAGGCAACCTTGGACCTTGGTGTGGGAAAGTTATGTGGCAATAACTCAAATTGTATTTCACACTGATTGAGAAAGCCACGGCATAGTTTAGGACTGCCATCATATTTGCTCGGCACGGGCAGGTGCAGGCGTGACACTGGAGATGATGCAGCCGACGTAGAAGAATTCATAGCACTGGCAGGTGCTGGAGTAACTGGAACAGTAGGTGAAAGTACACTGGGCAGGGATTGCTGCAGTGTATCCAATCGGGAGGACATCCCTTGTAGAAAGTGAAGCATCTGCTGCTGCGCAACCTCTTGACCATCCAGACGGGAGACCAGATCTTGCAAGGCCTCTGACCCCACACTCCGTCCACCATCCGAGTCCATCGATCCTGGACTTACTGTCAGATTGTGTTTGGTCTGTGTCCCCGGAGGGGGCGCTAGTGGGTCAGTGGAGGTGGAAGGAAGGAAACGAGGAGGTTGAATAACGTTCCTGCGCATGAGCGCAATGGTATTTTTATTAGACAGATGTTATAACAGTTATTGCAGCAGAAATAATAATAACAGGTGGAAAAAAGTCAATCACTCAGTAATGGAACTGAAAGTCTATGGCAAATGAATGATAAGTGAAATTGAGAAATAATATCCAGGAATATAAATCAGAAGAACAAATGTCATATGGAATGGTTCTGGCTTGGAAACCAGTGCAGGGTTAAAACAGGAAACTAAGGCAGTGGATGAAATGGCAAACCTGAGCATAAGCAGGAGACTTACTCACAGTGCAGGTGATGGGCACTGGCAGCAGCAAGCTGTGTCACAGGTGGAGGAATGAACGCACCTGGAGTTAGTCTTCAACTGCAGGCTGAAGCACACAAGGTGGTGATTAGTGTGAAGCCTTATGCAGGTTGCAGGTATTGCTGAGCCTTGAAGTTCCACAGAAGATAGCAGAGTGACCAGGAGTATAACGTTCTTAGCAGAGAACCAGGAACTCAGGAGAGACAGGAACCGATCCTTTCGTGTAGGTCGCAGATAGACACAAAGTCCAGGATGCCTGTGAGCTGTAACTGTAGCCTCCTATATACCCCATGGTACGCAGGGATTGGATGAGTGCAGGAAAGGTGGGTGCGGCCACGCACCGGATTGGCCGCAGCATACAGGCTATTGCAGACTGTCATGGCGGCGCCCACGCCGCGGCCCAGCGGGGACGCGGCGCGCTACACGCCCGCTGCACCAGCAGTGCCCCCAGGATCCAGATGATACCCCATGGCAGGGGCATAGGTGACAGGTGACCGCAGGGAGCCAGGACGGAGTCCGCAGCGGCGGACGGAAGTCAGCCTGGTAAGTCGATTCCTGACAGATGCATCCTTGAGTGTAACGCCTACTGCTGCTGGCGCTGCTGTTGTTGCTGCTGGGAGTCGATGGTCATCCCAGAGGGGAAGTCGTAAGACCACTTTTACTACTTCCACCAAGCAATTGACTGTCCAACAGTCTTTTGCAAGGAAGATGAAATATCACAGCAGTCATCCTGCTGCAAAGCGGATAACTGAGGC